>NC_083480.1:14105103-14157603 GCF_030014155.1 Tachysurus vachellii
GGTTGTTCAGTAGGTGGCGCCTGACATCACGTGTGTAATGTGTTGAAATGGGAAGCTGGATGATGTAAGTATGTATTTTTACGTAATTATGCATAGCACTGATCAAAACACTGGTAGATTTACCTTGCAATAATCTAGACTCAACATAAAAATAACAGGTTAAAGGGTTAAAAAGGGCAAAATACACAATAAGACTTTTCTATGTGAAACAGAAACAACAGAGCAACTAAATTAATGTGAGACACAGAACAGGAAGTCAGTCTCAGGCGTCATGCCACGAACCGTCGACTGAACGTCTGATGCGTACGGCACTCAAAATTGGAAACGCTTCAGGAGTTTCAAAGCCGTCTGATTGGTTGGATTCTACAGGATTTCCGGGAAGACGTTTGTAAGGTTTTATATAACAGTCTGCCTGGAAACAAAGCTGTCATCACGCTCCACATCCCTCATGGAAGAAGGAAGCTGTCATGTTTACAACTGTTACAACAATTGGCGGTCCTTGGCCAATTAAAGCTGCAATGGAGTCCAGAACTTCTGCCATCAGTCTGAAGCTCTTGCTACCCGAGATTTTAGAACAAGTGATCATGTAACGTAACAAGGGCAGAGATAAGACCAAAACCAAAACATAAACAAACATCATTCTTAAATGTCATAAATATCTCAAATGAAGCATATTAGACTTTAAACTATAAACATATAAACAACTATAAACAACTATAAACTGTAGACACACATGACAAACAGAGTGGAGTTATTTAATAGACGTCCAATCGATTTTTAATTCTCATTTTAATTGGACGTTTGTCCAGACGTTTACGTCATGTTTGCGAGTGTCTTATGTAACTCCTAGGAGTGGTGTTGTAAAGCGTGCTGAGCTGCGATGTGCTGCGCAGGCCACACACTGATGCACGTAATTTGAGCAGGCCAGGTTTAATACAGCACATCACGGCAAGGTGCCCCCGGGCTGCAGCATGAGATAATAATAAGATCCATCGCTGTTTAAAGACACTTCTGAGGCCAAGGGCATCATTTGCTGAAATTAAGCAAATTAGCCAAAGGTGAGACTTAATGGTCTTTTTCTTTTTTTTCCTCCTTTTTTTTTTTTCTTGGCAGCGGCAGTACGCTGAGCTTGGACTACATTAGGCAGTGCGGGAAATGTTGACTCTGATGGGGGAGAGGGAGGGTTATTGAGGTGAGAGAGCCAGAGAAAGAGAAGAAAGAGAGAGAGAGAGAGAGAGAGAGAGAGAGAGAGATGGTGGGAACTGGAGAGCTCTGTAATGAGAGGAAAGCCTCCTCAGCATGTTGTGTTTGCCCAGAGCCATGGAGTTAATCGTGTCTGGAGCGCCCGCCGCCATGATAGATGCCTCCCTCCATGTCCCACTGAGAGCAAATACTAAAATTCTGCTGTTACACACTCATATTTTACACACAACACTCTACACTTTGTTCACTTTCTTTCTTTTATTTAACGCATTCGCTTACTTTTCTATTCCCCATAGCACACTACAACCTTCTGTCTATGTCTCTCTCTCTCTCTCTCTTTCTCTCTCTCTCTCTACCTCTATCTGTAACTTAATGTCTAAAGATGATTTAAGCCGTATGAGGTCACTGAATGTCCATCTGCAGTCACCACAGGGCCTCAATACTAATACATCTATAGTTAAACAACCTTTAGGAATAGAAATTGTAGAGCTGCTGTCCTGTGTTCATCCCAGGACTCTGTTCATACTGAACATCCTGCAAACACGCTTTATTCTTCTACTCTCGTATACTGTAATGATTTAAAACCATTCCATCATAATGAGATCATTTTGTTAAGCATCGTTGGGTCATTAGAGATTTAAATCTAGGTCCAGAATTCTGAAAAGCTGCTTTGAGACCATTTCATTTAATTGACGATTTACCAAGATTTTTAAATTGGTCATAGGTTCAGCAGCCATGGTCCTTATTTCTGTTACCATCCCTTCTTTTGACACGTGGTCTTTACCACGTGTCAACTTTAGCATAAAAAAGGAAACAATCGTTTTGGTAAAACCGGTTTCCCTGAGGGACCAAACCAAACACCTTGCTTTTGGACACTTCCCACCTTCCTCCGACGTTGTTTCTCCTCACGATCACTTATACCCTGTAATTCAGTGAGATTTAGGATAGAAGAAAACAGTTTAATTATGATGTTTATGTTTTGTTTCTGCTCAAGTAGCTTTGCTCAGGTAGCTTTGCTGCTGCCTTTGTCACTGCATCAGCTTTTCCATTACCTATGGAAATAAGATCGTTATTACGCGTTTACATACTGCAATTGCTTTTGAAAGTAGGATTGCTACCTATATACACTCATTAATAGAACAGTGGAGAGTGTGTGTGTGTGCCCTGCGATGGGTTGGCACTCCATCCAGGGTGTATCCTGCCTTGATGGCCGATGACGCCTGAGATAGGCACAGGCTCCCCGTGACCCGAGGTAGTTCGGATAAGCGGTAGAAGATGATTGAATGAATGAATGAATAGAACAGTGACCCCTAGTGGACCCCTTTACAAAGACAAATGGCTCTTACAGTGTGTGATGGGTTTTCCCAAGGAAGTTAAAAACCTCCTATGTCTCCACAGTGTGACAAAATCATGTGTAACGCCAAAGGCGTACCTGCTATCAGTATACACAGTCACAGTCTTACCCTCTGCCAATTTGCAGGCTTCTATAAAGGCAGTTAATTCTGCTGCCTGTGCTGAGTAATGAGATGGAAGTTTATCTGAAAGTAAAATTTCGTTCTGGGTAACTACTGCAAACCCCATACAGTTTTGACCTGCCACATGTGTGAGTCAGTGTCACCTGTCAAGGGGTAGGGTATATTAAGCAACAAGTGAACTGTCAGTTCTCAGAGTTGCTGTGTTGGAAGCAGGAATGGCCAAGCATATGGGTCAAATCTAAGGGCCATATTGTGGTGGCGATACGACTGGGTTAGAGCATCTCCAAAACAGCAGGTCTTGTAGGGTGTTCCTAGTATGCAGTGGTTACTTTCTAACAAAAGTGGTCCAAGAAAAGAAAATCAGTGTATCGGCAACATGGACATGGGCTCCAAAGGTAAGCACATCTGGTCTGATCCTACAGAAGAGCTATTGTAGCGCATACTGCTGAGAAAGTTAATGCTTGCTATGATAGAAAGGTATCAGGACACCCAGTGCATCACAGCTTGCTGTGCATGGGGTGTGTAGCTGCAGACCCCTGTCTACTGCCAAAAGCTCCTATAATGAAGCTATCATGGAGCCATGGAAGATGGTGGCCTGGACTGATGAATCACATTTTCTTCTGCTGGGTACATATGAGAGTATATCATTTATCTGGGGAAAAGGTGGCACAAGGATTCGCTGTGGGAAGAAGGCAAGTCAACTGAGGTAGTGTGATGCTCTGGGCGATGTTCTGCTGGGAAACCTTGAGTATTTCAGAAACTGCTGATCTCCTGGGAATGTCACACATAACTGTCTCTAGAGTTTATACAGAATGTGAACACAAAATATCAAGTGACTGACAGTTCTGTGCATGGAAACACCTTGTTGATAAGAGAGGTTAGAGGAAAATGAGTAGATCGGTTTCAGCTGTCAGGAAGGATATAATAACTCGTATACTGTCTCTTTACAGCCGTGAATGAGCAAAAAAAACCCCATCTCAGCATGCACAACACATCAAACCTTGAGGTGGAGGTGCTACAAAAACAGAAGGCCACATGTGGTTTAACTCCTGTCAGCCAAACCAGTCTTTATTTTTAATGTTAAAGGTTTAAAGATGGGTTGAAGGATTTTAAAATATTTCAGTAAGCGTACTAGCCAAGTGTTCCAGCTTAACACCACTACTGAATAGCAAAAACTCAAGAAAACCTCAATCATTTCTTATTAGCAAAGTCTAGCTTAAAATGAAAGAATTAAAAACAAAAAAATATTCCATTCATCTAACAGACAACAAACAAATGTTCACATTTCCTTGCTAAGAATATTACTATAAAATATTATTATATTTTTCAGGATATCAAAATGAACCAACAAAAGGTCTGCGTTTCATCCAATGTCCACTTTTCGTCCTCTTCAGACATTGCACTACAACAATTATAACTAGCTCACTTGGAGATTAAAACCATGTTAGAAAGGTAAGCTTGACCCATCAAACCAATGAATTTCCTCTAACCTGCAAGGTCGACCTTCATTTAATACGATTTTCACATCGATCACATGATCTACCTCAGAGGATGCATGAAATTGATTGGTTAACCACAAGTGGGTGGAGATTTTCAAAACTGTTAACCATTCTGCTAATATTGTTTGTCTTTGGCAGCCATTTATTTTTTTGCTACACCCATTCCAGTCATTTAAAACAGAACTGTTGTCCCCCACCTGCCTCGCCGTGTGCCTTGCTTCCCCCACCTGCCTCGCCGTGTGCCTCACTCCCCACTCCTGGACGTTGAACGGATTGGCCCGTCGGGAGACGCGCCTCGAGGGGGGGTACTGTCAGGACTCAGCCATCACTTTGGCCACGTGCTTTTGTTTATGTTTGGTGTCACATGTCTGCCCCACCCTTGTCTCTTCCTCCCTGCCTCTGCACGCCTGTTCCTCATGTGTCTGATTGTTATTAGTATTTAGTTGCCTTGAGCAGCGTGGAATCCTCTGTTGTCTTCTGTTGTCTGTTGTTGTCTAGTCTTGTCTCTAGTCTGTGTCCTTGTTTTGTGTTTTTTATTTATTAAAACCTATTTAGGGGTCACGGTGGCTTAGTGGTTAGCACGTTCGCCTCACACCTCCAGGGTCGGGGTTCGATTCCCGCCTCCACCTTGTGTGTGTGGAGTTTGCATGTTCTCCCCGCGCCTCAGGGGTTTCCTCCGGGTACTCCGGTTTCCTCCCCTGGTCCAAAGACATGCATGGTAGGTTGATTGGCATCTCTGGAAAATTGTCCATAGTGTGTGATTGCGTGAGTGAATGAGAGTGTGTGTGTGCCCTGCGATGGGTTGGCACTCCATCCAGGGTGTATCCTGCCTTGATGCCCGATGACGCCTGAGATAGGCACAGGCTCCCCGTGACACGAGGTAGTTTGGATAAGCGGTAGAAGATGAATGAATGAATGAATAAAACCTATTTATTTTTATGCTATCCTGCATTTGGGTCTGTTTAATCTCCACGTCACTGACAACTGTAACTACATATTCTCCTGTTTGTATAATAGATATTGTTTTGTCACTGGAAATTTTGCTGTGGTGACAGATTTTGGCTTGTAGTTCTGAGACAAATCAGTACATCCCTTGTTCTTAGGTTACTGATCAAGAATTAGATGATACCTCAAAGCTGAGAGCAATAAAAAACTCTGATTAGCTGAGGATTTGCTGAGGGCTGTCAGGTCAAGGTCATACTGGATAGTATGTAATGTTTTAAGAGGATCATTTTACCGCAGATCAAGTCAGTGGTTTCTAGTGGAGTGTATCGTAGAGAGGAAATGACAGGGGTAAAAAAAAAAAAAATAGCTTGTCTGACAAGCTATTGAATAGCTGAGTCCAAATGATGAGCCAAGATCTTTTGCACTCAAGAAAAATGACCTCTGTTCTGACGCCCATTGATTTTTTTTTCTCCCCTGTATTACATTCTCTATGGCTAATAACACTAATTTTAAGATCCACTGACCACCATTCATGAAATGGGAATGTAGTGATGCTATAAGAAAAATGTTCACGCAGCGAGTAAAAGGAAAAATCCATCATAACGTTCATTTATATTCATTTCTTTTGTTTTTGGAGACTCTGTAATAACACAGTATACACACCACAGTGCTATTAAATTCTCCATTCTGATTGGTCAGAAGATGTTGATCAATAAATTATTGCAGCAATTTTGATAGTAGTCCCGGTTGCAAGGCAGATCATACACTATGAAACCAAAATGCTTTTGTTCCAACAAAAGAATGCCACTGTGTACAAAGTACAAATCTTTATGAAGACATGATTTAGGAACGTTTGAGTAGAATTGAGTGTCCTGCACAGAGACGCTGACTCAACCCCACTGAAAACGTTTGGGATAAACTGGAACACCCCCAGACCCCCTCACGCTGAATGATCACAAATCCCCACAGTCACTCTCCAACATCTAGTGGAAAGCCTTCACAGAAGAGCGGACCTGTTTATGACTGCAAAGAGGGACTGGATGTGGAATGGGATGCTCAACAAGCACATATGGATGTGGAGATCAGATGTCAACAAACGTTTCACCATATAGTGTAGGTCCATCTTGAACGTGCTCGTTATAGTTATAATTTGGGATTAAAATGAGGATTTAACATGTTATCACTAATATGTTGGACTTTTTGGAAGGATTATCCAGTGTACGAACCTTAGGGTCTAAATGTGTCATTTTTCAATCATCCTCTGATTAACATTGTTGATCTTTCGGCTGCTCCTTGTTCAGGTCACCACATCAGATCACCTGGTCAACATATTGTGATTTGGCACAGGTTCTACATTGGATGCCCTTCCTGACCCAACCCTCCCATTTTATCTGGGTTTGAGACCAGTTAACACTTCAGTGGCAGGGTTAGCTCTCTACCCAGGAATCGAACCTTACCAGTGGATGACCAGGAGACCACTGCCCAGGGTTCCTGCCACTGGACCACCAGGAGCCTACCAGACTCTAATATATAATATAAATATCTAACTAAAGAAAAGTAATTGTTAGCAAATTGCTGTAATATAAGAGGAATAAGGGGGACACGGTGGCTTAGTGGTTAGCATGATTGAGTCACACCTCCAGGGTTAGGGGTTCGATTCCCGCCTCCGCCTTGTGTGTGTGAAGTATGCATGTTCTCCTCGGGGGTTTTCTCCGGGTACTCCGGTTTCCTCCCCCGGTCCAAAGACATGCATGGTAGGTTGATTGGCATCTCTGGAAAATTCTCCGTAGTGTGTGATTGCGTGAGTGAATGAGAGTGTGTGTGTGCCCTGCGATGGGTTGGCACTCCGTCCAGGGTGTATCCTGCCTTGATGCCCAATGACGCCTGAGATCGGCACAGGCTCCCCGTGACCCAAGAATAGTTTGGATAAGCGGTAGAAAATGAATGAATGAATAAGAGGAATAAAACATTTGGGGTGGGTGCATGCTGTTATAGGAAAATAATGAATCAATAATCACACAACAGGTTATTTTCCTGTAACCGAATCCCACTGAGTGTGTTACTCATCACAAATTCAATTTTATCAATCCTGTGTTCCTCATCAGTTTCAAGGAGTTGAAAAATGCTCGATAGTAAGAGCAGGAGAGAGATGAGAGAAGTGAAGACTGCAGGTAAGAGCGAGCGTTGTGTGAATCCTCTGGGTGTCTGAATCCTCCTCTTTTCTTCTCCAAACTGCTGCCAGGAACATTTGGAAAATAAGTAGAATGTGTCGAGGCCAAGGCCTCCTGGTATTACGGAACATGTAGTTCATTATTTTCTAAATCGATTCGGCCCGTTTGGCTGTGCTGAGGAAGTGCTGTGGATTCTGGGAAATTGGACAGAAGCAGCAGGAGTAAGCTGAGCAATGTCTTGCCTGCCGAACCCGGTTTTACACACCGCATAGGGAGACTGATTTAGCATAACATGTGGCTACTCAAATATCCCCCTCAGTACCACGTCACCTCACCTCAACTCAACTCAACTCACGTTTCTGTTTTTATTGTTCTCCACAGACGCCACCAGTTTCTTTCATGCAGACCTTATGGAAGACCACTGGGCTGCTTGTGCAAAATCTGCTATCCGGATTAATTTTTTCACATATATACACACAGAAATTCTGGAAGCCTTGGCCATAAATATAATGGAAAATCATTTCTCTTTACAGATGATTAAGTCTTGGCGGCATTTCAGAAAGCGCGCTGTCTGCCGTCTCTGAGTCGGACTGACTCGCCTTTTCATATTTCATGAGCCCAGAAAAGATCTGCGCCTGCCTCTCATTGTGATGGTGATTTTCCCCTTTTCTCTTTAATCCTGGCAAACCAGATTACGAATGCTCCACACTTCTTAAAAAAAGGAGTAAAAATGGAAATACGACTTGCGATGCCGTCGTCTCCACCTCCTCCTGTAAGGAAAGGCAGGGTTTTTTTTTTTGTTGCTCGAATTAATTAGACGAATTTGTATGAAAATAGGTTTGGCGTGACATCTGGTCTGGTTGTAAGTGCTAAGTGCTAATGAGGCCTATTCAGATGATCTGCTTCTGTTGACTGCGTCTGGCAGAGCAGGAGCAACTGATGACCCAGTACCTCTGTCTCTCTGTCTTGTTCTTTCTGAAACTGCTGATGACCTAGTCTTTCTCTCCCACTCTCTCTCTCTCTCTCTCTCTCTCTCTCTCGCTCTCCTTCTCTCTCTGGAGCAGAGAGTTACAGGCGACAGTCAGAGACCAGCTTCTCAGAGAAAAAAAAAAAGGTTCTGAAGCTTTTTTTGGCTCTCGTTTTCTTCAGGAGAAGAGATTGCAGCTTCTTTTCAGACACAGAAGAGAACTGGAGAAGAAATGAGAACTGGGCAGAAGCCAAAAATCAATAGAGGTTGCTAAAGCAGAGCTTTGAGAAAATGGAAAGTTTCTCCAATACAGAAATATCAGAATATATTTACATCAAATGTCTTAGATATTTACAATACAACTAGTTTCATTACTGGTCCTCACACCAATACCCACAAATCTGTTGTTTACACCATATACAGTTCTCTACTTGTTCACAGTTTTATGCTCACTAGCTTACAAGCTTACTGTTGCTATAAGCTAAAATGTTTCCTGGCCCAAGAGATTAGTATAGACTCGAGCAACACTTTCTACTCTTGGAACCCGACATAAAGGATTAGCATGTTCAAATCTAGTCGATGCAACCCCTCTGAAACTAATTTGTAGACTTTCCGTGCTGCATGCAATATTGGAACAGTTGGGATAACTCCATATGTTTTGGCCAGGCTTTCTGTCAAACACTGCAGCTGTCTGAGATCCACTGCCTCACTGAAATCTGTACACACAAGCTATTTGTAGCTTCATTAATTGAGGTATAAATGTAATCACACAGCCCAGTGCAACCTGGTTCAATATGCTTTGATGCTTCGAACAATTTTTTTTAGAAACCAAACTGATTTTCAGATATTTATGACTTCCAATAGTGGGATTATTGGTATAACTGTTCAGCTGTCTCAAACCTCTGAGCTTCATGTCCAAGTAAAGTCAGAGTCATGTCTCCATACGGGAGACATACAGTATGGCAGCCTAGTGGTTAAGGTGTTGGGCTACCAATCAGAAGGTTGTGAGTTTGATCCCAGGTCCACCAAGCTGCCACTGTTGGGCCCCTAAGCAAGGCCGTTAACCCTCGATTTCTCAGCTGTATAAAAATGAGATAATGTAAGTCACTCTGGATAAGGGCGTCTGCCAAATGATGTAAATGTAAATGTCTCAAATCTATTTCTAGCTGAAAATCCAAGTCAATACTGAGTCAAGTCTCAAATCTGCAAGCTGCAAGTCCAAGTCCAAGTCCCATATCTGCAAGCTACAAATCTGAGTTAAGTCTCAAAACTATGAGGTGCAAATCCAAGTCTGATTCAAGTCCAAGTCAAGTCTAATGGTCTCTTAGCTGCAAAGACTCAAGACTCTTGTGTTTTCTTCCACACTTTCTGCAAAAAAATTACACGTATATAATGAGCTTACCAGATTCTGAACTGAATAGTATGCTGTATCAGTTAATTGGTTGTCCCGGTAACAAAAAGCTTCAGCATCAGGGCCAATAAACTGATTCAAGAGTCTTTTTGATTGAAATGTTTTGCTTGTCTAAGCCTTCTGCCAATAGAGAATAAGCTGAAGAATTGAGCTGAAAGGGCTTACATGGAGAGACAGAAATAGATGGAGAGGACGTCCTTACTCAAGGTTAACCCTGCAGAATATGATCCATTCCGTCTGTACCGTAGGCTCAGCGTTTTTCGCTTCAGTATCATTTATCAAGGAAAAATAAATGGTTTTGCTGCACACTGAGTCCAAAGGCAGACGACGCCTTGCGGCTTAGCGTTCTGACTGGCCACTCAAATCATCATGACTTGTGAAGAAAGAAAGCGCTTTATGAATAGAGATCTGCAGATCGAGGTTTGAAAGTTATTGCGGGCGTTCAGCGATTTGTGTTGCCACACTTACATTTATATAATGATTGCAAAAACCAACAAGTGCCACAACTTTTCTTTCACAACCCTACGTCTTGGTTTAGCCTGGTTTAGCCCCGTGCATGCCTCATTTTTATTGCAGATCTTCCACTCAGATCTTCTGTACTTTTACCTCTTTGCTCTCCACACCCTCACACCTGCTCTGATCACCACCAATTTTCCAGCTGCACAGGGTGAGGTAGGATACACGCTCACTCTCTGACGCACACAAACTCCATTTCGCTTACACTCTCAGACACATACTCTATAAGAGATCCAGAATCAGACAATAAAACCATGCCCTGCAGCCTTATTGAATCCAACCCTCCTATCCTCGCTGCTCCTCTGTGCGGGCGTTCTGTTATAACTTCAGTAATGACAGCTCCGGCACACGAATGGGCTTATTACACCAGAACCAGACTATCACACCGAATATGCTCTTATTGCCATTGATGTCTTGGTGTATGTTATTTTGCCTTTTATAAAACATTTGTCTGGTTATTAATCTTGCATCCGGGAATCTACGTGTTCGAACTGCAGCTCTCGACTCGCTCAATTCCCTCAAGCAAGAAAATCAATGTTACTTCACTTCCATACCTTTCCTAAACAAAACCGCTCCTTTTATAAACTGTTGACGTCTCAGAAGCACCGACCCACACTGCTGAGCTTGCACCGGTACCCACGCATTAAAACCAGAATTTCAGAGTCAGTCGAGTTGGGCACAGCAGGGTTTAGTGTGTTCCCAAATGTAACACAAACATCAGCTAATTTGCCAAATCTAGAGCGAATTGAATCAGGTGCGTCTGTGCAAGGAAAACACTCAACTCTGCAGATCTCGGGGTCCTCCAGGAACTGAGGTTGACATTTCTGCCCTTAATTTGCAGAAGGGATGTTTAAGAAACGTAAATGCCCTCCCACGCCTCGGTCCTTTCATCTCACTTGTGTATATGCTTTCCTGTGCAATTCCAATAGAGAGGTTTTATTAAAAGACTGAATATTTCTGACTGATGCTGCGCTGTGAGATTTTCTTTGACCCTAGTGAATTGATTAAGCAATTAAATTAAAAATATATATATATATTAAAAAAAAAACACTTGCGGATGCAGTAGCGGTGCAATGCTCTTAATGTCTCTGGAAAAGATGTGCTATAGGTCACACCTACGTTTTTGTCCTCAGGCAAAATAATAATAATAATAATAATAATAATAATAATAATAATAATAATAATAATAATAATAATCATTCATCTTCTACCGCTTATCCGAACTACCTCGGGTCACGGGGAGCCTCAGGCGTCATCAGGCATCAAGGCAGGATACACCCTGGACAGAGTGCCAACCCATCGCAGGGCACACTCACACACACACTCATTCACTCACACAATCACACACTAGGGACAATTTTCCAGAGATGCCAATCAACCTACCATGCATGTCTTTGGACCGGGGGAGGAAACCGGAGTACCCGGAGGAAACCCCCGAGGCACAGGGAGAACATGCAAACTCCACACACACAAGGTGGAGGCGGGAATCGAACCCCCAACCCTGGAGGTGTGAGGCGAACGTGCTAACCACTAAGCCACCGTGCCCCACTATAATAATAATAATAATAATAATAATAATAATAATAATAATAATAATAATAATTCATTCATTCATTTTCTACTGCTTATCCGAACTACCTCGGGTCACGGGGAGCCTGTGCCTATCTCAGGCATCATTGGGCATCAAGGCAGGATACACCCTGGACGGAGTGCCAACCCATCACAGGGCACACACACTCTCATTCACTCACGCACTCACACACTAGGGACAATTTTCCAGAGATGCCAGTCAACCTACCATGCATGTCTTTGGACCGGGGGAGGAAACCGGAGTACCCGGAGGAAACCCCCGAGGCACAGGGAGAACATGCAAACTCCACACACACAAGGTGGAGGCGGGAATCGAACCCCCAACCCTGGAGGTGTGAGGCGAACGTGCTAACCACTAAGCCACCGTGCCCCACTATAATAATAATAATAATAATAATAATAATAATAATAATAATAATAATAATAATAATAATAATAATAATTCATTCATTCATTTTCTACCGCTTATCCGAACTACCTCGGGTCACGGGGAGCCTGTGCCTATCTCAGGCGTCATCGGGCATCAAGGCAGGATACACCCTGGACGGAGTGCCAACCCATCACAGGGCACACACACACTCTCATTCACTCACGCACTCACACACTAGGGACAATTTTCCAGAGATGCCAATCAACCTACCATGCATGTCTTTGGACCGGGGGAGGAAACCGGAGTACCCGGAGGAAACCCCCGAGGCACGGGGAGAACATGCAAACTCCACACACACAAGGTGGAGGCGGGAATCAAACCCCCGACCCTGGAGGTGTGAGGCGAACGTGCTAACCACTAAGCCACCGTACCCCCTAATAATAATAATAATAATAATAATAATAATAATAATAAGTGGTTTTAATTACATAGGCTGACTGTAAATAAAATGGCTGACTGTCTACGCTTCTTGTTGGGGCCCATCTGATGCATCCTGTTTAGGTTCGCCACAGTGAATCATCCGATCTGAATATTTGATTTTGGTCCAGGTTTTTACACCGGATGCCCTTCGTGATGCAACATTCCCATTTTGTCTGGACCTGGGAGCGGCACTGAGAGTTAACCCCTCCTGCTTTTGAATCAAACCCAAGCCAAAGTAATGAGAGCATGGGAGCCTGCAGCTGGACCAACAGGAACATCAACATACTGTATCCTAAATATAGCTAAAGAGTATAGACAAAGCCAGTGAGCTTGGACTAGGACGTTGACTAGGACGTATGCTGTGTTAATTAATATATTTTTTATATTTTTTAGATCAATTCATTTTTTTAGTCCTACGGGGGGTAAAAATATCTAAATGACTGTTAAAGAAAATACAAGATCATTTTCATTTGAGTATTACAGTAGAGTTGACCAAGAAGAGCAGAGAAGAGAAGAGAAGAGAAGAGAAGAGAAGAGAAGAGAAGAGAAGAGAAGAGAAGAGAAGAGAAGAGAAGAGAAGAAAAATTCAGCATTCAGCTTGAGAGTGCAGTAATCAGGATACAACACGAGCCCTGATGACTCCCTCTGTGTAGGTGAGCAACGCTTCATTGGCTACTCTATAGTCAAGCTACAGAGATTCAGTGGAATGAGATGAAAAGAGGCCTGTGGGGTGTGTGTGTGTGTGTGTGTGTGTGTGTGTGTGTGTGTGTGTGTGTGTGTGTGTGTGTGTGCGTGTGTGGGTGTGAGAAGATTGATTGAAAACCAGATACAACACAGAAGAGAGAACACCCAGAAGACTAGCATGAGAGGAGAAAAGGTGATGTTGAGAAGAGAAGGGAAGAGAAGAAAAGAGAAGAAAAGTGAAGAGAAGAGAAGAGAAGAGAAGAGAAGAGAAGAGAAGAGAAGAGAAGAGAAGAGATCAATAGGAAAAGAAAAGATATGAACATAAAACAGAAGAAAAGAAATGAAAAAAAGACAAGAGATAAATAGAGGAGATAAAAGTGAGACACCTGATACATAGGAAAATCAAAATAAATAGAAAGCAAGAAAGTAAAAAGTGAACTTAGGAATAGAAGAGAAAAGGAAGTAAGGAAAGAGATACATAGTAAAACTCACTCACTCACTCATTTTCTACCGCTTATCCGAACTACCTCGGGTCACGGGGAG
Organism: Tachysurus vachellii; assembly: GCF_030014155.1. Classification (NCBI taxonomy): domain Eukaryota; kingdom Metazoa; phylum Chordata; class Actinopteri; order Siluriformes; family Bagridae; genus Tachysurus; species Tachysurus vachellii. The sequence continues at coordinate 14,118,958 of NC_083480.1, forward strand.
CGTCATCGGGCATCAAGGCAGGATACACCCTGGACGGAGTGCCAACCCAACACAGGGCACACACACACTCTCATTCACTCACTCCAACACACACTACGGACAATTTTCCAGAGATGCCAGTCAACCTACCATGCATGTCTTTGGAGTGGGGGAGGAAACCGGAGTACCCGGAGGAAACCCCCGAGGCGGGAATCGAACCCCCAACCCTGGAGGTGTGAGGCGAAAGTGCTAACCACTAAACCACCGTGCCCCCACATAGTAAAACGTTTATTATAATATTAGATATTGAAGAGAAGAGAAGAGACGAGAAGAGAAGAGAAGAGAAGAGAAGAGAAGAGAAGAGAAGAGAAGAGAAGAGAAGAGAAGAGATGTGTTCTGTCCCACATTTGTGATAGTATGAATGGATGGATGGATGTGGGCTGGATGTGGATGGATGATTATTTCTTCTCTACACCAGATTTCACATTTAATAGAGCACATCAAAGTAGCTCACATATGGTTAGTGCTGCACAGTTAGTAGATAGTGTGAGTAATTAACAGAAAGCACAAGCATTTTCCCACAGCTTGATCCTGGACTGTCTGGGCACTGGGTTTATTCTTGGCTTCTTCACCAGCGTTCATGGCTGCCGATGTCAGAGGAGCGCCATCTGTTGATTTTCAGGAGGGGAGGGTGGAGAAGTCCTGGACGTTTACAGCAGATGTGCTGTTGCTTCCACAAGGACCGAGGCTGTTGATTTTTTTTAAAAAGCTGAGATCTCCAGTGAATCTCATCAAACGGCGGTCTGTTTTCAGCTCGCTCACTCGCTCGCTCACGGTCCTTGTCCACAGTCTAGGTGACAATCTCAAGTGGGGTTTTTTTTCTTCATAACACCTTCAAATGATGATCAGAGAAGAAAAAAAATCTGAGAAAAAGAAGAGAATATAAAATGAGATGATATATAATAAGAAAAAGATAAGAGAAGAGAAGAAAGAGAAGAGAAGAGAAGAGAAGAGAAGAGAAGAGAAGTTGTCTTTTATACCTCAAAATATTAGTCTGATAACATGGGATGGAAATGTGATGGGACATGGGATAGACATGGGATAGACAGAAAAAGGATGGATGGAAATGGGTTAGACAGAAGAGGGATGGATGGAACTGAAGTGGGCCCTATGGAAGTGAGAGAGACACAAGTAGGAGATGTTGCTGTGGGTTATACAGAACGGGAGCCTAAAGTGGGACGGCTGGAAGTGGGATAAACGAAAGTGAAAAGGATGGAATTGGAAAAGATAGAAGAGGAAAGAAAGAAAAAAGTTGAATGAACAAAAGTGAAAAGAGTGGAAGAGGAAAGGAAGAAAGTCGGATGAAGTGGAAAGGATGGAAGTGAAAAAAGATGGAAGTGTGATGAACAGAAGAAGGAGGGACGGATGGAGGAAGGACAGCACTGTGTGTTTAATAGTGAGTTAATTATAAACCGAGTGTCCGTGCTGAAAAGGTACAAGCTACAGGGATCCACTGGGACGGGCCTTACACACATACAGTACACACACACACACACACACACACACACACGCACACACACACACACACATGCACGTACAACATCCTGCTCTTCTTTTAGAGAAATAAATGTGCTGTAATCAGCGGTTTGGGGCTTAGTCATGCTTCCCCAGCTCTGCCTGGCACCTTGCTTTATCCTCGCAGCGCGGCCTGCATACAAACACACGCAGGCGCAGATGTATCACAGCCTGCACTGACCTACACACTGTCGGCAAAGACAATGCAGCGTTCAAAAGCTGCACAACAAAACACTTACACTATTTTAATGACATTAATGGAGTAGATGTAATGTGCTAGGGCTTGCTGTTTATATCCTGGGTTACTTCAAGGCATAGACTTGAAAGCTCAAGCTTACCACCATCGTTTATGAGCTCATCGATATCACAGAAAACAGGAAATTCTTTCTGAATTCTTAATTTCTCATTTTTAAACTGGGATTATGGAGAGAGTTTTTAGTTTATTTGAACGAAATCCAAAATACGCCGGTCTCGTTATAATATACATGCTTTCCTGTTTTCTGTTACACAATCACACGTGAAACACGTGAAAAGACGTGATATATATGTCATCTGATCACACGTCCGGAAAACTACAAGCTTTTTTTTCCCTCAATATTTTTACTCCTGGCATGCAGCATGTTCAAAAAGTAATGACATTTATTTGTTCATTTTTTTTAATTGATAGAAATGTCCATAATTGTCATGTTTCACAAAAGTAAACAAAAAGTGTGCACTTTACTTACGTGTTATTCAAACCTGTGTAATAGTGGTTAAAGATGAAGATGAAAAAAAAAAAAAAACTGTAGCTGTAGCTGAAGACACACGAGTAATAACAACAAGCCGGAAGCTGCTGGTAGGTTTGATATAAACACACACTAATAATTTCTCAGCCACATATTTAGAGCTGCTTTAATGTCTCAGGATGGTATGAAGTGTAAACCTGTAGAATAACACAAGCAGAAAGCAATGAACAACGACAAGGTTTGTCCTCATCCGTCACCCCAAAGGCCACGTTTGAGGCTGCGGCGTTCCTCCGATCTGTGAGCCGTATCTTGCCCTTTAAACACGATAACCGAGTTTCTTGTTTGGCCGCGCCGCCGCCATGCGCCTCTCAGACTTGATATGCATCAAAGCCAATTACACGGATAGACGCCTCCTTTTAATGAGGGTTGATCAATGTCAGCGAGGAGGATTCGATAATTAAATCAATTTAACAATCAGCTCGCTAAAATGAGTGTCGTGACATTAAAATTAATCTCAGATGATTGTGGAGCAGAGCAGGTCTGAATATTCAGCGCTCCTCATCCAGAGCCAAATGAGATATTAACAATGTTGAAATTGATTTTTAAAGCACGATGATGTTCATCTGTGTAATATCTAATGTAGACGTATCAGTGTTTTGTTCATCAGTGACAGGAAATTGTGTGTAAGTGTTTGTGTATTGATTTCAGATATGAAGGGCCAGAAGTTTTAAAAAAAACGCAATAGTAAGCTAAAAAATAAAACAAATCAGAAAACACAAAAGGAAAACCTAAAAATGGAAAACAACAGCAAAAAATCGAAAGAGCACATACATAAAAACAACAGCAAATAGAATTTAAACAACACAGAAATACAATAACGAAAGCAAAAAACAGACAGAAAATCAGGAGAAAAAAAAGAAACTGGAAAATGGTGGAAAATGACCAAAAACAGAACAATTTTTTTAAACAAAGCAATCTGAGAAAAGAAAAATCTGAACATGCAGATTAGATTAGATTAGATTAGATTAGATTAGATTAGATTAGATTAGATTAGATTAGATTCGACTTTATTCTCATTACACATGTACAAGTACAAGGCAACGAAATGCAGTTTAGGTCTAACCAGAGTGCAATAGTAGCAAGTGCAGGATATACAGTTTGTACAAGATTTAAATAAGTTAAATAAAATGGTAATATGGAAGTGATTTACAGAAGTGTGTGTACTATGAACAAATATACAGATTTACAGAAGGATATGTGCTGTAGCAAAATATATGGCTATTACTATAAACAGTAATTTACAGATAGGTATGTTCTATTAATATACTGTAATATACAAATGAATATATAATACGCAGCAACAAAAACAAAAAACGGCAGCAAATTCTAAAAACATGACAGCAAAACTGAAAACAGCAGCAAATCATTTACTGCAACAGCAAAGCAAATACACAAGAGCAAACACAAAACAAACAAACACAACACAACAGCAAATCAAAAACATGATGACAAATTCTAAAAACAGCAAAACCACAAAACAACAAAGCGGAAAAACTGAAGATTTCAGAGCAAATTAGAAAAAAAGAAAAGAAAAACTAAAGAAAACACAACAACAAATCCAGAAAGATGACACAAACCTGAAAACAAAAAACGAAACTTTGCAGAAATTTATGTACTGCAACAGAAAATTCCTAAACAAACAAACAAACAAACATGAAAGCAGAAGCAAAAATATGACAGCAAATTCTAAAAACAGCAAAATTATATCGACAAACACAAAAACACAACAGAAAATTTAAAAACCTAACAAAAATAAGTTTAAAGAATGCAATAAAATCTAAAAACATGACCGCAAATCCTGAAATATGATGTCAAAAGTAAAAACAACAAAATAAACAAAATCTTTAAAAAATGCGAGAGCAAATTTGCAAATAAAATAAAATAAAAATAAAAAAAAATAAAAAAGAGCAAAATAAAATGATATAAACTTATTAAATACTGTACAAAACATCGATTTCTTAGATATTTTTTAAGTTCATTTTGCATTTTAATTTAAACCATAGAACTGGTATGTTTATTATTTTGTATTAATTTTTTTTTATTACATTTTTTGATTTAAACATTGTCTGAAAGCAGCTTTACAGATACACAGAAACAGAATACAAATGTATATTATTATAAATAGATTATATATAATAATTATATTATAAATAATGTTATATTATATTAAAATACCATTAATTCGTCCATCCATCCATCTATCTTCTGTAGCATTTATCTTACACAGGGTCACATAGAACCAGGAGTGTATCAACTACAGGGTGTGATTCACCACACACACACACACACACACACACACACACACACACACACACACACACACACTGTATAATATATAGTATGCACACTGGTCTGTGCTATTTTGTGTATCTCTCCTGTAGTGTGTTGTACAGTATGTTCTGTCTGCATTGTCTTTTGTCTTTTATGTGGCTAGGACAATTTATTTAAAGTTCTTAACTCTGTGTTGTGTCATGTAGCTCCATGGTCCTGGAAAAACATTGTTTTATTTCACTATGTACTGCGTCAGCTAAATAAGGTTAAGGTGACAATAACAGCTTCTTGACTTGACTTGACTTGACTTGACTTGACTTGACTTGACTTGACTTGACTTGACTTGACACACACCCAATCACACACACAAGTGTCTTTGGACTGGAAGAGGAACCTGGAGTACATGCACAAGCCACCGTGCCACCTGTCTTTACAACTAAAACACATAAATGATTGTTCATTCTGCCGAAAATTTTTTAAGAAGACTTGTATTTACTCATGATGAGTTCATGTGTTCATCTGAAGCGGTTTCGTCATGGTTGTCACTTTCGTCTAACACCACACACACTGCATTGCATATAAAATTGTTTCTCCAAGGTGTGCTTGGGTTTTTGTTTGTGTGTGTGTGTGTGTGTGTGTGAGAGAGAGAGAGAGAGAGAGAGAGAGAGAGACGGATGAATCCAGGTGAGGAATGTGGCTGTGGTGCAGAGGCTAATTGCAAAGCCAAGCAATGTGCTGCCGTAGCTATAGCTCAGATCCTGTGGGACGAGAACATCGCCAGCTTATCTCATCTTTCCCCTCTGTCCTTTTCATTTCTTTTTTTTTTACCCTCTCCTCCAGCGAGCAACTGAACTGATGACTACCTCTTCTACCTTTTCCCAGCACACACACTCAGATAGAGGTGACTCACTTGTAAATGTGCAGTAGTGAGTCAATAGAAAGAATCACATTCGCCTAGTAAACGTGTCACTACACAACAGCAACATGTGAAACTCCTTACAGACGAGCAGAGGGAGAGATCACCGCAAATAACATCGGAATCGTCGGAAAGATTTAAGGCCGTCTCTGCTGCAAACTGTCCCTTCGCTCCCGTTTCAAAAGAGCATCCATAAATACCGTGCTTGTTGACTATTGACAAACGACGAGGCTTCAAAGCCGCCCTTCTCCAGAGAGATGGAGATTAGCTGCCATATTGATGGCTACGCATTAAACTTTTATGATTTTTTTTTTTTTGCAGCAGCAGCAGTTGCCTGTACTGAAAGATGCCCTGCTTTTGTGTCAATAACAGTGGTTTGTGTGTTGGTTTAGTTACTGAAATATTCACTGATTCTGTCTATAAGCACAAATCATTTATATCACGAGCTCAACTATCCTTAAACAAAATACTTTATTATTTCTAAAAGTATAAATGAGCCACTAACATGACTGAAACAGTGACAACATCGACTTCCTAATTAAACAATAAATGTTTAAATGAAAAGTTCATGTTTCATTTATAATGCTTATGATTCAATTGTTTTCATTTTGTATAGCAGAGACAATAAACTAGAGTTCCATACGACATCGCTAACTGTATAGATCGGCAAGTGGGTGTGGCCTAAATAGATGGAAGTACTTTTTCTGTGAATTAAACATAAACCATTGCGTATGTGCCCTAAAAACACCCAGAAATGCCAGCACTGTCAACATTCGCAGTGATTTATAGCAGTGGATCAACTGAGATCTGTGCAGGATTTTTTTTTTAACCCTGAAAAGTTTACATTTTTGTTTGCACTTCCCTGTGACATTCTCTAACAAATATAAAAACCATCTAATTTAGCCTTCACAACCCTAACAAGGTGGTTACTTAGGACCACGGTACAGTCATACTGAACTAGGACACTGTATACACTGCATAGTCTCATATAACACACACAAGCACATATACGCACACACATACACACAAATACACTCTCTCTCTCTATCTGACAAACTCAAGCACACACACACACACACACACAAACACACTCTCTCTATCTCACACACACACACACACACACACACACACACACAAACATTCAAATGCACACTGTATACTTGTTTATAATTCATACACTGTAAAACATGTTAATTAAGTTTTGTGAACTTAGTGGAGAAGTGACATGGCAAAAACCATTCAGTGCTGAACACGGACCTTTTGGCTTCTGGTAAAAAGAATTAAACAGGCCAAAGCAATGTTGAATGCATGAATGCATCTTCCTGTCAGGGATCAGCCCGGACTTCTGGCCATATGCTTCTGTTATTGTTGTTGTCATGTGTCTGCCCCGCCTTCGTCTGTTCCTCCCTGTCTCCACAACTGTTCCTAATTGTATCTGATTGTCTTTTGTATTTAAGTGTGCCGCGTTGCCGATGGCAGCGCGAATCATTAGTTGTGTGTGTGGACACGTCTAGTCATGTTAACCGTTGTTAAGTGTCGTCATTTGTATTGGTTATGTCGCGTATTTTACCGTGTTGTCTTTATTGTTTATTAAACCCCTGTCAATTGAAGCGTATGGGTCTGTCTCCCTCCTACCCAGACTGTGACACTTCCTCTTTAGCTAATCTTATATAAATGTGCATAAATGCATGTGATAATGCATGTTTATTAACCACAAAAGAGCATCTGCTACAGATATTTAGAAAACCGGAAACCGAAAGATTACAGCCAGCCACTGAACGACCCCAAATTTAGAGTAAACACGATGTTTGAAATCTAACTTTCATTCTTCTTACCACAGCAGGAGTTTTGTTGAAATGCATAAAAGTGCAGCTTCACTTGCACTGGAACTGTTGACTAATCAGCAGGAATGAGCTGATTGTTCTCCTGCCCACAATTCAGGAGTTAGATTTACGAGATGAGATGTAATCCTAGCCTACACTTGGCCTTTTGCAGTAAAACTCTGGTGCAGTATATTTAAAGAAATAAAAAAAAACTGCCTCACATGAAAAAAGGCTCTGATTTCAGCCTCATATGGCCCTTTAGACAGAATGACATGTTGGCCTGTCGGTGAGCGCATGCTTCCATTTTAAAGTGGGCGAGAGTGGATTGAACGCGCGGTAAACAGCTCACACCGAGTCATCGCTCACTAACTAAAACCCGCTCGTGATGACGGCTCCGTGAGCGAGCGCTGCTCGGCGGCTCGTGCATCTCAGAAGACATGCGTGGGCTAACGTTTGCTGACTTCTCATATTTTAACTGAAGGACGTGACAGCCGAGGTCTCACTTTATCTGCAGTTGCAGGCCCTGTCTTAAAAAAACATCTTATACACTATACTAATCGAAAGTTTGGAACAACTAGAGGTAATATCTTATTAGTTTAATGACTATTATTACCGCAGACCAACAAAATGATACAGAATCGCAATTAAATAAGGAAAGCTTATTAACTGCTCACTCTCAGATCCTAATGCAGCTCTAAACGAGTGCTTTATTAAAGGCATTTGGAGGATTAAATTTACATTTATGGCATTTAGCAGACACCCTTATCCAGAGTGACTTACAACTGAGCAACTGAGGGTTAAGGGCCTTGCTCAGGGGCACAGCAGTGGCAGCTTGGTGGACCTGGGGTTCAAACCCATGACCTTCCGAACAGTAACCTTAGTAGTAGCCCAACACCTTAACCACTGAGCTACCACATCCCTTTAAGCCTAAAGAAGAAAAAAAAAACAGAAAAGTGCTGGTGTTAACTATAAAACATAAAAAATGGTAGATGTACCAAGAGGTTTTATGGATTTTTTTTTCTATTCATTTTTTCAAGCAAAGCGTTTTCAGTGGAGTCGCATCGTCTGAACAGAGAAATGGAGGTTGAGAGTTGAGAGGCGGTGCAAAAACTTTTTAAGGAGTTGCAATCTGACACAAAAAGGATGAGAACCCCTGGAGTAAAAAAAAAAAAAAAAAAAGTATAGATAGATGGTAACAGACAGAAATGCATTTTAACTGGTTACTCCTGATTACACTTTTGTGTCTATGGTGTAAGCTCAAGCCTGAATGTTCTGTCTGTGGTGAGTCTCACACGATTGGCACTAGTTGGCCTTTTTCAGTTTAGTAAATAAGCTCAAGCAAAGGGGGAAAAAAGTGAGTAAAGCCAGCAAATGACACTCTCAAGAGAGCACACAGAGACTACCTCATTTTTCAGGCTTCTCCTCATTATTTCTCAGCCTCTCTATAGGCTGTAGCCTCTTACTGCTTAGTTATTTAGTTATTTCCCTTTCAATCAGGTGTAACAGGTATGGAAAGAACATTTAGTACATATTTTATTATGGAGAATGACACAAATTGTTAATTTCCTGATGTTTCTGATTATGTATTTCCCCGTTAATTCTGTAGTCAGTGTGCTTTCTGCTTACATTACATTTCCCAGACACCCTTATACAGAGTGACTTATATTAGCTCATTTTTATACAAATGAGTAATTGAGGGTTAAGGTCTTTGCTCAGCTTGGTGGACCTGGGATTGAACTCACAACCTTCTGATTGATAGCCCAACACCTTAACCACTAGGCTATCACATGCACCTAAAACGCTTAGCCCCGCCCCTTCCTTTCCTTTCCTGATTATGTTGGCTTTGTAGAAGCCAACATTCTGTTTTCCTATTTAAGCTTGGACAAAAATTTATCAAGAGTAACTCCTCCTAGGGCTTTCGAGCCACATGCACCATATTCGGATATGTTGTATGTCTGAAGTTTGTTGCTATTACTTTTCTAAGTGATCCGAGTTCCGGTACTTCTGGTACCGGGTCTCAAAGTGGCCTTTTTCCCCCATAGACTCCCATTATAATATTTGGAGGTTTATAACTCAGCAAGTTTTTGAACTATCTACACCAAACTCGGCCAACTCCTTTAGGGTGATACTCTGAACAAAGTTTTAAATTGGTGTACCGACTGGCCTTTCGGTTGTCCCGCAGCCCCGCCCCCAAAATATATGCAAAATCAAAAAACTTTTTACAACATTGACATGTGACATATCAAAACACTCACAACAATGAGGGGAACTTCCTCACGGGTATTCGGATGACGTCACATGCTCGTCTCCACTTGCCTCCAAATGTTTTGGCACCCTAGATTTCTGTCCACTTGCCTCCAAATGTAACACTGATCCTTATGTCCACTCGCCTCCAAAAAACACCGTCCTTTGTGAATACAGTACTTGCTTTGTCAAAGCCAACATCAAAGTTTGTCTTGAAAAACTTTACAAATCTAGTTTGTATTTGTTTGGGAAAGATTTTCTGGCAGAGTAGTGGTTAATTTTATCTTTCCTTTGAAAAGACTTCTATATGTATTTTTTCTTTTAATCCATCTTTTGGAGTATTATCTGAGTATCAGTCCTACATATTAGTTTATTCTCTTAGTCTGACCTGATGTAAGGATTTTTACTTTTCTGTCCATTGAATGAACTTGACTCATCAAATTCCAAATCAAATAGGCAAAAAGTTTTAAAGACATTTTATCTTATTTTTATTTCATCAGGTATGCTTATTTGTTTTCTTTGTTACATCTTGGTTAAATTGGCCTTTTTCCTGAAGTGCACCTGTGTAAGAAGAACATCATTAATGTTGTAGAGAATGTCACTATTAAATTCTATAAATAATACAAGACAGAGATTAAACCGGTTACATGTATGTGTGCATGTGTGTGTGTGTGTGCGTGTGTGTGTTTGTGTGTGTCAGCTGGTGTCTTTGTGACATAGGTATAACTAATCTTGTACTCACTCAGGACGTGTCCACACCGCTGCTTGATAAACCCAAATTTGTCTCCTAGCAGAAGAAATGACCATAATAATTATTATTAATAATATTCTTAATAATATTTATTAAGTCACAGATATTGCATCAAATACTTTCCAGAAATATCACTTAAGCTTTTATCCCACTTTCCCAGTGATTTCATCAGTAGTAAAATCTTCACCACATTCAAACATAATGTAATCACATTACATTATTTAATATCTTAATAACCCATAGTAATAAACGTAAATGTAAACTTATTAAGAACATCACGCTTTTTAAGAAAACATAAAATGAAATAAACATCACTTTCAGTAATGTGTGTCTTTAATTTATTCCTTGAACAAGTCAGCAGTTAAACTGTAGTTAAGTGCACTTAAACCCCTTCTAGTGATTAAGACCATTGTACTTACTCACTCACTCACTCACTCACTCACTCTCTCCCGCTTATCTGAACTACCTCGGGTCACGGAGAGCCTGTGCCTATCTCAGGCGTCATCGGGCATCAGGGCAGGATACACCCTGGAGGGAGTGCCAACCCATCGCAGGGCACACACACACACTCTCATTCACTCACACAATCACACACTATGGACAATTTTCCAGAGATGCCAATCAACCTACCATGCATGTCTTTGGACTGGGGGAGGAAACCGGAGTACCCGGAGGAAACCCCCGAGGCACGGGGAGAACATGCAAACTCCACACACACAAGGAGGAGGTGGGAATTGAACCCCCAACCCTGGAGGTGTGAGGCGAACGTGCTAACCACTAAGCCACCGTGCCCCCATTGTACTTAATGATCTTTTATTTAATTAAGTCTAATTAGGCATTACTATAGAAGTGTTATAAATATTAGTATAATTTTTTGGTTTGTTTAATATCCATCTTCAATCTATGTCCAATAAACAAAAAAAAAAAATCACCAGATGAATCAATTATCAGACTAACAGTTAGTCGGATTAATCATTTCTATCCAGTTGATGATTAGGATGTTAGCACTAGCAACAGTGATGGATCCAGCCAGCTACACTGTCTATAATTCATCACATTCTCTGCATTGCCACTGACATCAATCTGATGTAGCAACATCACAGCCCATGAAGAGTGTTTCTCTATTTATGCTGTTTAATTACCATTCCAGTGCTCATCACTGCTGGGTCTGAAGTGTTATAATGAGACGAGTCTGTTTGTTTTTTTCCCCATCTCTCTTACAGACTACAAAGTGTGCATTGAATTTGGCACTCGACTTCAAATCAGCTGCTCTGTGTCTCTGCCTGTTCAGGCTGTCAGCAGAAAACGCTGAATCTAATTCTGTTTGTGTGCGAGATTTCTTTTGTGGTATCTGTCTTGTTGGGCAGCATTTTCGTAAGGAGTCTTGACAAGTGCTGCATTCGTCTGCCTTTAGGGAGTATCATGGTAGGCCTGTTTACTCAGATTTGCTCACTAACAGCTTAGTTAGAACGCTAGTTAACTAGCAATAAAATTAAGATAATATAGCTTCGTCTCAAGGTTTCTTCCTCGTTTGGTCTCAAGGAGATTTTTTCCTGTCATGATTGCTGCTGTTTTTGAGGATAAATATAAATTTATATTTAAGGCTTTTTCTGAATTGTTAAAACTGCTTTGAGACAATGTCCACTGTTAAAAGCTCTATATAAATAAAGTTAAATTGAACTGAATTGAATTAAAGTAACTGGGTGGGAGACTGGAATATGCTTTGTATGGGATGTCATACAATGTAGACGACACAAACACAAAAACACAAACACACACAGTATTTAAATGTATAAAGCCTAATATGTTTTTGTTAAGTGTGAGGAAATATATCGTCGCTGTCAGGCGGAATCCTCGTATCTCCAAAACCGTTATTTTTCAGGGAATTAAAAAAACCCCGTACCTTATCTGCAGTGCACAGGGTTTAGTCCGCGTTGCAGTGGATTGTCTTGCGCTAAATTCCTGTCCTCAGACGAGCACCAGAACTAGCGGGGGATCAAGAATTTTTTTTCTTTGAGCCCAGTGTTTTGAAGACATTTACCTCAGAAGACGTGTTGATTCGTTGCGACTCTTCTTGAGGAGAAATATGCCGTGAAGCTCTCCCGCGGAGTGAGGAAGAGGTGGACAGTTGAAGTGTCCAATGGAATTATGGAGATTTGTGCTCAAGCTATTTTCAAGACTTTAGATTGGTTAATAACTTGTAAAAATAACAGACCCACGTGGGGACTGACCAATAGCATCGATATGTGAAAAATTTAGACATACGAGGTTTCCGCCCGACAGCGATGATATGTTCTTTCCAAAGGTGAGCTAGTTATAGCGCTACAGTCCTGTATATATATATATATATATATATATATATATATATATATATATATATATAATCATGATAACCCTTTCCCCTGATTCAAAAGGCAAAAACATTATGTAAGCTTCCATAAACCATGCAGACCCATGATAGGATTTCATGGAAGCCAACCCACGACCCTTTTTAAACAGGACCTAGTATCAACCCCAGGCACAAGAACCTAGTTCTAATCCGCTTTTTAGCTGGAGTTCTAACCAAGACGTGAGTGAACAAATCTGCCCGCAAATCAACCACTTCTAGAGCATCTACAGTAGTACTGCTAGATTTATCCCACAATCTCTCAGGGTACAGTACATACCTGTAGCAAGACTCTTCTGTTCTGGCTCTTGGGTGGTAAAATGAACTTCCACTAGATGTCTGAACAACTGAATCTTCAAACTACCTACGCCTTCCTAAAGTACTTAAACTAGCACTTATTTTTTTCTAATTAATTGTCCGTACATTTCTTGCTATATTTCCTCCTAACAGAGTTTTTAGGCTGATGGTATTCTTAGCCCTTCACCTCCTGAACTAACATTGATGTAATCAATGATAAAAACTTCAAAACACGTCTCTAAGTCGCACTGGATGATTGCGTCTGCCAAATGATGCAAATGTAGAACAGCTTTCACACTTTAACAGTCATACTTGAGGCTCAAACAACTCGAGTCTGGAAAAAACTGCAAGTGTGATAACAACTTAAAATGAAGCATGTGACAGTGAACTGGTAGAGACCTGGTAACGAAGGAGCTGCTGCCTGCCCGAGACGTCTGTCACAGTCCGGGAGGTAAACAGTTATTTTAAAATCACTAGCAGACTCTTGACATAACATGAAGTAGTAGAGACAAAACACAAATGATAAACAAAATCAAGAGTTAGACTGTTAGACACAACATCCTTCATAACGGGATTTTAATGCCATTTGATGTCTGGAAACCTCAAACACTAATAATAAAGTTATAATAAGAATGTTTTGGTATTGTAAAAAAAATTGCAGACACGTGGCAATGCAGTAGCTAGCATTTGTTCCTGTGTTGGCCATTTCAACAGATCTGCATGGGACTCACTAAACAGAATGAGTGTGCTTTTAAATCTCTCACTCTCACTCATTTTCTACCGCTTATCCGAACTACCTCGGTTCACGGGGAGCCTGTGCCTATCTCAGGCGTCATCGGGCATCAAGGCAGGATACACCCTGGACGGAGTGCCAACCCATCACAGGGCACACACACACACACACACTCTCATTCACTCACGCAATCACACACTACAGACAATTTTCTAGAGATGCCAATCAACCTACCATGCATGTATTTGGACCGGGGGAGGAAACCGGAGTACCCGGAGGAAACCCCAGAGGCACGGGGAGAACATGCAAACTCCACACACACAAGGAGGAAGCGGGAATCAAACCCCCAACCCTGGAGGTGTGAGGCAAATGTGCTAACCACTAAGCCACCGTGCCCCCGCTTTTAAATCTGGGGAACAAAAAAATCTTTTACCAATCAGATGTCAGCCTTTATATTTTCATTGTCCAAAACAATTACAGCCATGGCCAAAATTTTGAGAATGACACAAATATTCATTTTCACAAAGACTTCTGCTTAAGTGATTTTAGATCTTTTTGTCAGATGTTACTATAATATACTGAAGTATAATTTCAAGCGCTTAATAAGTGCTAAAGGCTTTTATTGACAATTACAATTAGTTTATGCAAAGAGTCAATATTTACAGTGTTAACCCTTCTTTTACAAGACCTCTGCAATTTCATCTTGGCTGTCAATCAACTTCTGGGCCACATCCTGACTGACGGAAGCCCATTCTTGCATAATGAATGCTTGGAGTTTGTCAGGATTTGTTGGTTTTTGTTTGTCCACCCGCCTCTTGAGGATTGACCACAAGTTCTCAATGGGATTAAAGTCTGCGGAGTTTCCTGGTCATGGACCCAAAATGTTTATGTTTTGTTTCCTGAGCCACTCAGTTATCATCTTTGACTTATAGCAAGGTGCTATATCCCATCCCATCCCTATATACTATATCCCAACCCTATCCCATCACGATGGAAAAGCCATTGTTTGTCACCAAACTGTTCTTGGATGGTTGGGAGAAGTTGCTCTCTAAGTTTTTGTACCCTTCTTTATTTGTGGCTGTGTTCTTAGGCAAATTTGTGAGTGAGCCCACTCCCTTGGCTGAGAAGCAACCTCACACATAAATGGTCTCAGGATGTTTTACTGTTGGTATGACACAGGACTGATGGTAGCGCTCACCTTTTCTTCTCCAGACAAGATTTTTTAAAGATGTCCCAAACAATTGGAAAGGGGATTCATCAGAGAAAATGGCTTCACACCAGTCCTCAGCAGTACAATTCCTGTAACTTTTGCAGAATATCAATCTGTCCCTGATGATTTTCCTGGAGAGTGGCTTCTTTGCTTCATTGCCCTTCTTGACACCAGGCCATTCTCCAAAAGTCTTCGCCTCACTGTGCTTGCAGATTCACTCACACCTGCCTGCTGCCATTCCTGATCAAGCTCTGCACTGGTGGAGCCACGATACCGCAGCTGAATCAACTTTAGGAGACGGTCTTAGTGCTTGCTATACTTTCTTTCGCATCCTGAAGCCTTCTTCAAAACAAATAAACCTCTCCTTGAAGTTTTCGATGATCTGATTTAGGTGCAATCCTACCAGCAGCAATAGGAGAAGGAGGAGGAGATTTATTATTATCAGTAATAAAGTTAATTAACAGTAATAAAATAAAGCTTGGTTTAATTCTAGTGGTGAGGAAGATGTTTGCTTTGAGAAAAAGTGAGCTGTGCAACATCACATGACACACAAGTAAAAGGTCCAAATATAGACATGTTTTTAGTTACATAGCAAGTTGGGAATATTCATGGTTTTTTATTTCAACATATATATTTCTGTGTATTTATTCACTCATTTATTCAAGGTGTTATTCTCATTATATCACAATCTTGACAGGGAAAAAAACACTTGACATCACTTGGTGGCTTTCTACAAAAAAGCTTAATTATTTGACTGCAAAAAATGCCAGAAGCAGCACTTAAATAGCGACCATATGCATGTAAAATGTAAAATGTGGTGGTCATTAAGGCGGAAAATACTGTTACGGCGAATATATAATGTTCACGATACTTCACAGACAATCTTCATTTTACATGCTTATTTAAAGACGTTTGGTTTATATATAGATAAATGTATAGATTTGCATATAAAACGTTGTGTCTTGTGGATTTTTTTATACCCATAGAAAAAAGTCTATAAGCCCTAATGAGTCCAGTAAGGAATTTCATTGCAGGTTATAAGATAAGATAAAATAAGAAACTTTATTAATCTCGAAGGAAATTCTTTTGCCAGAGACGAGAATTAAGACGATATACAGTATGGTACGATCTTAACATAGATTTTGTAAATATTGTGAATTTTGATAATGCACCTAATAATTCAGTTATGGTGGAATTCGTCATACATATTTACAATATTAGAATTTCACATCAAATACATTCCCTGCATAAATATCCAATCTGCATGAGTAATTATTTAGCATGCTGGGAAAGAGAGGAAGTCGGCCAGATACTAACCCAAACCAAACTGTATTTACCTTACAGCGAAAAAAAGCTCTTGATTTTGCATGAGACATTTAACACGTCCACGGTAAGCATACCGATCTAATGAGGGCAGCAAAAGTGTCTGTACAACGTGAAAGGAGATAAAGTTGAGCTGTTTCGCAGCACCCGTGTAGGTCCTCAGCAGGTTTATGAGAGTTGGCTAATTAACGTGACAGAGCCTTCCTTCTTCCTCATTGATTTCTCCTTCTTCTTCTCTTCATTGGAGGGGATTACAGCTCTCTTTCACAAAGCCATTATTCAGCCTGTGCTAAATAATCATTTTGCACCACAACCATTTCTCCTGCTGGATTTTTGCCTTGTAAGAAATGTGGGAGCATAAAAGTAAAAGTTAAGCATATGATGTGGTCAGTGAAGATCAAATAAATTATGATTATATATTTTATATTTCATAATATCATTGTATGGTCAGAGTGAATCCAGAGACTATTCAAGGAACGAAGCAGAAATACACACTGAATGAGACGCCAGTCGTTATTTTCTACTCCATTTTTTTTAATGTTTAAAGGTGGTGGTTGAAATTCTGTTGAAAAATCTATGGATAGTTCTACTTAAGAAAAAGCTGCCAGTCTTAAAGGCATGTATGTAACATTTAACACATTTCAACCAGAGGTGCGTTTCAAACAAATAGCTTAAAACATGAATAAAGACAGACGTCTCTTCATCTTACGCTTCATCCTTTATATGATATTAAAAAAAAACTATTTCAGTCCCACAACAATTATTGATCCTTGTTACCTGTGAAATATTTGGAATATTCCTCAAATCACACGTGTAACAGAAATCTGCAACATCCAAATTTCAGAAGATCATGAGAATAAGAAAAGTATATATGTAGGTAATTTCTATATGTAGGTCATTTTTATAATCTGTGTATAATGGATAGCCCTGACAATCAACCCATCTCTGAATACATATAACCACTCACTCACTCACTCATTTTCTACCACTTATCCGAACTACCTCGGGTCACGGGGAGCCTGTGCCTATCTCAGGCGTCATCGGGAATCAAGGCAGGATACACCCTGGACGGAGTGCCAACCCATCGCAGGGCACACACACACACACTCTCATTCGCTCACACAATCACACACTACGGACAATTTTCCAGAGATGCCAATCAACCTACCATGCATGTCTTTGGACCGGGGGAAGAAACCGGAGTACCTGGAGGAAACCCCCGAGGCACGGGGAGAACATGCAAACTCCACACACACAAGGCGGAGGCGGGAATCGAACCCCCAACCCTGGAGGTGTGAGGCGAACGTGCTAACCACTAAGCCGCCGTGCCCCCTACATATAACCATCTCTTGAGTAATTATTGACATAATTCTCTGTACACTCCAAAGTGTGCTTGAGTGTGCACTCATGCATGTCTGTCTTCCTTTAGAAACGAGCCACAAACACCTGACATCTATTCCTACAAACTCCTGACATGATGTGACAAGGCTAGTAAGGGTTCGGTCATTCCGGTGGCTGAAACTCTGCTGAGACAGGCACTTTAAACCCCAGAAATCTCATCTAATCCTTGCAATTACGGTGTTTATGCCTACGCAGACTTCTTATGCTGAAAACAATATCCTCGACATCTACTTTTTCCTGCAAAAGGAACTCTTACCAGCTCAGCAAGGGAATACACAGAGGTCCACAAACCCCAGCAAGCTGTTTTCACTGAAACAGATTGAACATAGGCTTGGACCAAAAAAAAGGATTCAGAATCGGAGGAAGGTCATCAGTCACACTGTAATTTAGTTCAAGGTAGTCCTCTTCTATAAGCCCAGCCCCAAATATTTTCCATATGTCAGGGAAAGATAAAAATATATGCTGTTCATGATGTTATGCAAGTCTTTCTAGAACATTCAGTCCAGTGAAAACAGGTGCAACTTATTGATTTCTCTGCACTTTTTTTTGGAGCCTTGAAGATGCTTTGAGGAGGGAATCTGTGATAAACACAGCTCATTTGAGAGGCTCGGTAACGATGACGTCCTGCAGATCGCAGCAAGTTTCAAAAGCGTTCTACAAATATGGACATAATCAGCATGAACAACACATGACACATCAGGAACTGTTTTCCCCCTAATTCCTATTCGGTGCCATACGTCCTACATCACAGTGCCAATTCCATCTAAAAATGTGTATGTAACGTATTGTGTTGCAAACAAATTGCTTAAAACATGAGAAGAAAAAAAACAGCTGGTTTTGCCTGTACACACTCACTATTAACATCTCGGATTATCTCTCACTCATTTTCTACCGCTTTTCCGAACTACCTCGGGTCACGGGGAGCCTGTGCCTATCTCAGGCGTCTTGGGCATCAAGGCAGGATACACCCTGGATGGAGTGCCAACCCATCGCAGGGCACACACACACACACTCTCATTCACTCACACACTACAGACAATTTTCCAGAGATGCCAATCAACCTACCATGCATGTCTTTGGACCGGGGGAGGAAACCGTAGTACCCGGAGGAAACTCCCGAGGCACGGGGAGAACATGCAAACTCCACACACACAAGGTGGAGGCGGGAATCGAACCCCCAACCCTGGAGGTGTGAGGCGAACGTGCTAACCACTAAGCCACCGTGCCCCCCACATCTCGGATTATAATAATTAAAATACTTTTCCCTTTGTCTTATGCTCGAAAAATTATTTTCGACAGGTCTTATTTAAGAAGTTATGAAAAATCAGTTCCACAACGTTTACCATGATTTCTGAGAAGATACACTCCATGAAATATGTAGAATATTCCTTGACCGTGTGTAACAGGGAGCTACGTTTTCCTGATGATCATGAGAAGAAGAATCATCTTAAGAACCGGAGTAAAATGCATCTTGAAGTAAAATTGGTTGGGATGCTCTAACACATTTTTGAACAGTTACATGCATTATATATATATATATATATATATATATATATATAGATATATATATATATATATATATATAGATATAGAGAGAGAGAGAGAGAGAGAGAGAGAGAGAGAGAGAGAGAGAGAGAGAACAGAGCAAGAATACATTGTAAGCGTACACAGAGCATAAATAAATAAATAAATAAATAAACCTTTGCGCACCGATACACAAATACATCTGAGGCATTATTACTGACCACTTCTGCTAGAATGTTTGGTGGTTGCAGAGCCAGATATTGTCAATCACGCATGTAATTGAGGTCTTCTCGCTAGGCCATAAGGTTAATAGGGGTGGGAATCACGACCTAAAACTATTACATTCATTTATCAGGCCACGGGCTACTGCGTGGAGAAGCAACACAGTGAAAGGTTCAAGTTCTGTTCACATTCAACACAAAAGTGGAAAACTATTTGTACTACAAACCTTTACATTGATCCCGCTGCTTAGTTTTGACCAAGAAAACAACAAAGTATAATAATCCATAAAGTCTAGTAAAGTCTAGTTACTACAATGTATTTACCTAGAGACCTCTGTGTCTATTGAAGTAATAACATAGCTGACATAATAATATATATAATAATATATCACATTAACTCGATGTATTTGGGGCTGAATCTCAAATGTTGAGAATCAAGCAAGAGGGCAATAGATACTGCTAGTCAGCGTCATTATGTTATACACTATGTAGCGTGTAAATCTAAAGAAATCTATCTGTGATTAGGCCTCAATACATGACTTGGATCACATGGAATGGAAGGAAGACTGAGTTTGTCCAAAGGTACAATGAGAGAAGAAAACATTGATGTGGGAATTTCCCAAATCATCTGGTGGAAAAGTGCTAATATATTAATATTTCCTGTTACAATATTACACAACACCATACATCAGATTCATTCATTCATTCATTTTCTACCGCTTATGTGAACTACAGTACCTCGGGTCACGGGGCGTCATCGGGCATCTCAGGCGTCATCGGGCATCAAGGCAGGATACACCCTGGACGAAGTGCCAACCCATCACAGGGCACACACACACTCTCATTCACTCACACAATCACACACTACGGACAATTTTCCAGAGATGCCAATCAACCTACCATGCATGTCTTTGGACCGGGGGAGGAAACCGGAGTACCCGGAGGAAACCCCCGAGGCACGGGGAGAACATGCAAACTCCACACACGCAAGGCGGAGGCGGGAATCGAACCCCCAACCCTGGAGGTGTGAGGCGAACGTGCTAACCACTGGCACGGGCACCACCGTGCCCCCCATACATCAGATTATTAGGTTTATTTCTAGGTAATTTTACTAATTCCAAACTTGAATTTAATTCAAAACTTAATTTTCATGCTCAGATATTTTATAACTTTAAGCATTAATTTCTAAAAAAAGAAGGACATTTAACTGCCAACAGGATTAGACCATTTTAAGCTTGGAATTAGGTTAAAAAACGTTCATAAATAATTTTAAGGCTGTATATTTGGTTTCTTGTCTAATCTAATAATAGAAACTACTAGATACATTTAACTACATTCAAGATGTTTTCACTCTAAGGGTTTTTTTAATGAATCTGAAAGACACAGATGTAAAACCTGATGCATCACAGCAGTGTCAAGCCTGATGTTCAGACAGTGAGAACATTCCATGTGTACGTTTTAAAATGCAAGTCATAATACAACGAACACTCATGCACAGAAAGAAACTCTAAATGTGTTTAGTTTCTCACTCTCCTTAAATGTCATTACACAGAAAAACACACGACCTGTAATAAAGCACACCGTCATAAATTCTGACTTAGGCATGAAGTCATTTCCAGCTTAGCTGTGGTCTGCGTCAGTCTGACCTTTTCATGAACGTGTCCAGGCAGGAAACCTTCCGCTCATCATGCACTGTCTGATTTTGGGTCATGACTGAGCTAGGATTTGGTTTGTATTTTAATATGTTGCTTTATTTCTCACCCAAAGAGAAAGAAATCACGTTTGGCCATCGCTACAAGTCCAGGCAGCAAAAAGGCTTGACTATTACACAATTTCCAGAAAGGTCTATTACTAAGACAGCCAGTGAGTTAGTCGAATAAAAAAAGACTCCGCAATGAGGGAAAGTTTTTATTTATTTATTTATTTTTTTCTTTCTTTTTTTTTTCTTGCAAGATTTATTGCATTTTGTGGAGACACATAACTCACCACTCATGTCCACTGAGCAGTTCTATCAGATCCACGCATCGATATAGATTGACGCCTGGACTTGTCAGGTGTTTAAAAAAACTGATCCGAAACACTAGGAGGAGTTTACATTCTCACCCAGCAACCTTCAGAATGTCAATGTTGACTGTTCCGGCTTACTGTAACACAGAGAAAGTGTAATAAACTACACAGGTATCTGTGGACTCGTCTTCTGTTGAAGGTCAGTGCATTAGACCTCTCAGTGTGTCTCAGAGACGCTGTTGTTAACTCATTACAGAGGATGTCTGTCTGTGTCTGCTTCGGGGGCCAGACTGGAAGAAAATAATGTGATTATTACTTCGACATAAATGCGTTAGTGTCACATCAAACTGGGCGGCGAGCTTCCAGGAAGCTGCCGCAGAGTCAGTTATTGGAATGCGCGTGAGGGATTAGATGTGGTAGGGGTTTCTGACAGGCTGCTTTCATGAGGCTGACTTACAGTTCGAGCACCATTTTTAGATGAAGTGAGAAAGGAAAGTGAGTGAACAAGAGAGAGGGGAGGGAAGGGGTGTGTTTTCTGACAAGAAGAGAGACAAACAGACGCTGATCTGAGTCATCCTCACAACTCCACTGTTTGGCACCCTTTTCTCCTTCTCTCCTCTATTTCTCTCTCTTTTTATCTGCCTCTCACCCACTTGTCAAAGGAAGCATCTGCCACCGATCTGTCTTACAAAATAAGGAAAGAAACACAGAAGAGTAGTCAGAGCATTGCAAGCAAACATTCACCTAAGGGGGCAGACATCCTAGTAGTAAGAGTCATCAACTAGAAGGTCATTATTTGAAACATTGGAACTATTGCTAGTTGGTAGCTTTTTCTACAGAATGGAGTACAATAGGAGAAGAGAAGCTGATGGTACTTGCGGACAAAGCAAGTCTGACTATTGTTTTCCCTAAATAGTCTGTTATGTTTTGTCGGTGAACATGTTCAAGAAGAGACCATTTGGAAAGATCTTATCTGAAGCGTGTTAGCAAACATAGGAGGATATCTTGTTCAGTGGTAGCTCGGTGGTTAGAACAGTGAACCACAGCTCAGAAAGTTACGTGTTCAAATCTCACCAATGCCAAGCTGCTACCCTTGAGTCCTTGAGCAAGGCCCTCAACTGCTCATTCATCCATTCATTCATTTTCTACCGCTTATCCGAACTACCTCGGGTCACGGGGAGCCTGTGCCTATCAAAGGCATCAAGTCAGGATACACCCTGGACGAAGTGCCAACCCATCACAGGGCACACACACACTCTCATTCACTCACGCAATCACACACTATGGACAATTTTCCAGAGATGCCAATCAACCTACCATGCATGTCTTTGGACCGGGGAGGAAACCAGAGTACCCGGAGGAAACCCCCGAGGCACGGGGAGAACATGCACTCAACTGCTCATTTGTATAAAAAATAATCTGGATAAGGGCATCTGCTGTAAATGTAGGTAGGACTCGTTCATTCAACACTGCACTCAGATAGGGATACACCATGAATGGAAAGTTTATTCCAGGACACAAATTCACTTACTGCCAGTAAAGCAGTGTGAGTATGAGGTTCCATTGGCACCTCTGTATACCTCAATAATGATACAGATGATATGACCATTCCTGTCATCTCATTAGTAGGTGGAAAATGAACATCCATCCCAAGAATTACCGGGCCCTCTTTTTATGGAGAAAAAGGATAACCTATCCTACAAGCAAAAAAACAATGTTTACTCTGTTTAAAGTACTAGAACAGTTTACCAAAGTCTTAGACATCCCAAATGCTCGTGTTTGAAGGAGATGTTTCAGACGGACCAGCTGCTCATGTAACAATGTCTACAGCTGGACATTTCAGAACAGAGAAAGAAAAGTCACGGAAAGTGAGATAAAGATAGTTAGAACAAGGGGTGAAGGTGTGATTTCTCTAAGCTAATTCCAGTGGCATGGCTCAGTGATGCATAATGCATTGTAAATTCACCAGACAGAGCCTATTACAGTCAAAGCTAATGAAACCATGCTGATTAGTGATCTCTTGATGCTGATCCACCATATGGCAGTTAAGTCTCATTCCCTGCTACCAAGACACACACACTGACACACAAAGAAACACCTTACTCACACACATGTAAGGCAGAATGCTTGTAAAGAATGGTGTATTTGTAAAAAGGGATGGGGCAGAATGGACTGTAGTAATTGTGGATATTACTTTGCAACAGGGGGTGTGACGTTGTAAGGTTGCTGGTAATGATCCATCTATACCAGGACAGCAACCTTAATTCTCACCACCCAAACCATCATGTGTAATCAATATCCTTTTACCAAAATCTGGTCAAGTGACTTTCCTAAAAGTGTCTTCTTGCGCTTTGTGGGGGGTAGAGTCTAAGCTGCCAGCTACTTGTCAGTGATCTGGCAGCTTTAGATCCTTCTAAATACCCCATGCATTCACCTTTCTCTCTTTCTTCATGATAAAGAGTGAGAGTGACAGTCTCCTGGCCATCCTTCCTTGGACCTCAGTGCTCAATTTAGCCCTGTCCGCATCATTGGACTGCCTCCCTGCTCTCTTGTTCACCTCTCATCTCCCCAACTCTCTCACCCCATCACCCTGCCAGCTGTGAACACATGTCCAGGAGTACCACTTGCCCTTTGGTTCCTATGTCCCTACATCACTTCCACCTGGTGACCCAGCGTGACCCAACTAGCAACATCCTGCCCACATTTGCTGAAATGCCAAAGAGAGATTTGACTTCTACCCAGATATCATGTAGCCGGCAGCACCCTGGAACTCAGCAGAGAGGAAAGATTTAGCACAAGGAGAGATAATGATGGGGCCTGATTATTAGTCAATTACGGCCACTCTATGGGGCACTGCTTCAGGAACGAGAGGGCGGAGGATAATCCCATTATCTGAGATGTCTGGATAATGGATTTTGTGTATGAGGCTTTTTTTAACACATTGCATTGAGTGTTGAGAATATCATCTTTGCAAAACCTGTAATGATATCCGTGAGCCGTGCGAGAGGGAAACTCATTTCGAAGCTACCGACTCTGAACAAGCACTATCATTTCCTCCTCTAGAATTCAGTACATGCTGTCTTCTGCCACGCTCAGCTACTTTCCCCCCACCCTCACTCTCTTGTTCTTTGTCCCTTGCTCTCATTCTCTTTTCCCAGGCCTTTCCATCTGCTGGTGGCTCTGTCACAATCGTTGTTATTGTCACCACTGAACACTTTTTGCCCATGTGAATAGCTTGATTTGGCTTGGTGGAGCAAATTACCAAATTATTACCTACAGCATGGGTGACATTTATTTAGGATACAACATCTTTTCCTTACACAGATTCATTCATTCATCTTCTACCGCTTATCCAAACTACCTCGGGTCACGGGGAGCCTGTGCCTCAGGCGTCATCGGGCATCAAGGCAGGATACACCCTGGACGGAGTGCCAACCCATCGCAGGGCTACACAGATTCCTTTACTGTTTAAGAAGGTGTTATTTCTGTGCACATCTAAGCCTGTTAAATTAGTATTGCATTTCCACTGCTTTTAGATCAATCTATTAATGCCATATCGCACATTATACTGACTGAAGCCATTACAGAAAACGATCTGTAAACAAAAACGCTTCCCTCCACGGCTTGCTGGGGTTTGCTCTTTCAGTCGCTCTTTATAAAGTACAGATTCAGTCTGGCCTATAATTGATGAGATCTTTAATGATCAAGTACAGCAATGAGAAACAATGTGTATTGAGAGCTAATCAAAGCACTAGCTGAACTAGTAAGCCTCTTTTTCTCTCAAAAAGGTTATGAAAGGTTATCAAAGGTTAATCCCAAGGGGTATTTGACTTATCGTAGGGAGATCAAGTATGAGTCCAGCCAATGTAACAGCCATAACCGGGAGTCCAAGCAATATTGATCCAGCTCTCTGGATATCTCAAGGGAGTACAAGGGGCAGCTAAACTCTCTTCCATCAATAAGAGCAACAATGGGTTTGTCTGTGCTCCTCTTGAATTAAGCTTGCAGTTAGCATCCCCCACTGACTGCTTCCGTTGCCCAGTATCCTTGTATGAATAACAAAATATCTCTCACGTTAGCCCTTGCTCTGTTGGTAGCTTTTGTGCAATAAAGGACTAGACAGTCAGTGAGTATTGGCTACATGCCACAGTAATATCCAAATCGAAGATAAACAGGGTGAAGGAACCAGGATAAGCAAATCCTGTCGCAACTCGGACAAAGGACCTGTAGTGCGTGCTCAACTTTAATGGCCTCCTCCTTCCTTGGAGGTAGAGGTCTCAGTAAGAAGCATCGTTACATGTCTGCTCTTCCATGCCACTGCATCTGTGCAGCAGTTTATGACTGGTTTTATGGCTCTTTCATACATAAATTCATGTAGATGAAAATGGGACACCTTCAAATCATTTGCCTCCTGGTCTCAGATGCATGTATGTACAGCTACGTTCAAAGGGTATTACTTAGATTTCAAACGATTTGCATCATGTCATGAGCTCATGTGGCATGCATACATAAGTGATATGGATATTGCTTTCAAAACAAGCATGTGCTATTGGTGTTATTTTCCCAAGATAAGAAATTAATTTTGCAAGTGTACCATGTAATATTCATTAGTGTATATTGTTTTACAATCCAAGACAAAAGATCAGTCCAAGCCATTGATATACACTTAAGAGTTCTATATACCTGACAATGGACACACTACTGAATCCATTGTTCCAGTATCACATTGCCCCAACCAACATGCATTCATTTTTATATTTGTCTTAAGTTTATTCTTTTCTGCAGAAATGACTTTTTCCTAATAAAATGCATTAAAAGTAAGCTTCTTGATATTAATTACACTGAGTGACCTGTGCTCTCACTTATCAGTCTTATAATGGCAACAAAAACAAAATAAATCCTACCTGATAAATAAAAATTTCCCCTCAATATACCCCAGGTGTGGTAAATTTTAGTCTTGCTATTTTAGTGGAAATTTTTCTCTCAGAGATGTTTGTGGGAACTTGTCCTATGCTTCTATACTTTAAAGGTGGGGTCTCCGATGTTTGAGAAATGCTTCAGAAAACTGAATCGGGACCGACAAACTAAACAAAAATGAAAACAACCGTGTAGCCAATGAGCAGAAGGGGGTGGGTTTTAATATGGGCGGAGAGAGTGTTCAGTGCGCATGTGTGACATTAGCAGAAAGCGGTTTTAACATTGACATGGAGGATAAAAAACGAGGATAAAAAACAAAGAAAGAAAGTGAAGAAAGGCTTACGATAAGACAAGAAGTAGGACGTGTTAATATAGGATCAGCTTTCCAGTGCTGGAGAGAACTGAAGGAGCAGGAAGTTGGAGCATATTCACAGATTGGAGTTTCCCGAGTCAATAACTCCTGAGCTAAACGCTGTTACTACACAAATAACACCTCTTTTCTATTGTAGTAATGTAGAGACGCAGCTACAACCACGTTTTGTGTAGTAACAGCGTTTAGCTCAGGAGTTATTGACTCGGGAAACTTCAATCTGTGAATATGTGACCAACTTTACTTAAGACGCCGAGGCGCTTTTTTCTTTCTCGATAGGTGAGTAACGTTGGTTTTGCTTTGTTTCACAGAACTAATATATGCCTTTGTCCTTTGTATTATTATGCTTGTGTGTCATTTTTGCTTGTTTGTTTATCTGCAATCGTATTGTTCTTTCCTTCAGCTATGATAAAGACATATTTCTTTCCATTAGTTGCCTGGGTTACGTATGTATGTGTGGGCGGAGCTATCGATACAGGGGTGGGATCCATTTGGGTTAGAGGTGTGTTTGTTTTGGTGATTTTATATGTCAACATGGGCTTTCAAACACCAGAGACCCCACCTTTAATTATCTCAAACCTCAAACACTATACAATACAACTTGGTTCTCTTCACTACCTTCTACCTCTTCATGGATTCTTTACAGGTATTTCCACAGGAAGGACTGGTGTCAAAGAAATACACCTTGGTATTTTTAATTTTTATATTTCGAGCAGAGTGCAGGGGAACCAGTATGGTAGGCAAGTGGCTTCATGTGAAATATATATATTTATATATAAAATGATCAGCTTTCTCTAATTATTTATACTTATTAGTACTAGAGGCCTGTCAGTAGTGTATAGTCTGAATAACTGAATAACTCTAACTAACTCTAAATGTTTAACTGAGCCGGATTATTTATAGTCTGAATAACTCTGAAAGTCTAACTGAGCCGGATTATTCATGTTTCTTAAGAAAGTTTTCCGGAAATCTTGTTAAAGCTTCTACTCATCCACCTTGAGCAATGTGTGCAAGTGCATCACCAGCCAAAGTGAGGATTGGCTGTATGACAGCACAAGCCGAAAGCTCATTACAGACACTACAGAGCTCAGGGGCCTAATTAACAGCAGCTCATTTTCTACCTGCACAAGGAAACACTCTCCCATCATTTTTCATTATTAATACTTTAACAGCTGCTGACCAAAGCGTGGGCCTAGATGTGGAACTTTCAGCTCCATCAATTAACCCGGCCACAGGCTGCTTGAAGAACTGAAAGCCTGTAAGGACCTGCTGATATGGCTACATATCGCATGCATGAATATTAATCTTTCACCTTTGTCATTCAGGGACAGATCCATACCCCCATGTGGAACAGAGCAACAGGACCTTGACTCTTGGGGTGAATAGGAGGCCACCCTTTTGGAATGATCTTTGACCCCTGCATCACACTTCTAGCAATGATTCCAAAGAACTCTTTCTTTTTTGGAACATATCCAAGATCCAGGCCTGGTATATTTATAAAGCATATTTTGAGAATTTCTGCATTTTTCAGATTGGCTTAAAAAGGTACCTGAGCTCTGAACAGTTCTTCTGCCTTTATGAACCCCAGCCAGGTTTTTCAGACATTAGCGATGCAGCTGTCCAGACGTCTTTGAATTCAAAGGAGTCATTTCTCAGGTCCATTAGCTCTCTGGAATGTTCTGTCCTTTGAAAAGTTTCTCTCTGAGCACTGAATACAAATGAACGACCAGAGAGTTTTCCATCCAAGACTGCGATGATGGACCGTTCAGCTCACTTCAGGGGTCATGCTAAAAGGTGTACCACAGCGCATGTCTCTCTCGCAGACGAAAGGAACCTTGCTATGGCTACGCTTAACTAGAACACCATGCATAAAACATGTCATAGTCAGAGGTAAGGATGATGGGACAGTTTGCTGCATGTGTTCTGCTCGGTGTTCTGAATCGTGTGGTTTTCATGAGCCGTACATCTTCCTGCTGACCCGAGTGGCCCGTCTCTTGTTCGATCAAGCTTTTTCTTCTTGGTGGGTTCACTGAATTTCCTTTCAGCAAGCCTGTCTAGGGTTAGCAAGACTTTCTCTCTACCATCACTATCCCTCTATCTTCGTGGGTTCTTGCCGACTCACTGACTTGCTCTGACCTTGCAGTATAAATGAAGGTGTAAAAAAGGCTTCTGGGAAAACAAGATGCAGGCCCTGCAATGCATCTGCTGTCACCAGTGTCATGACCTCATCTTCTTCAAATTCACACTTACACATGGCAACATTTCCCAGTTCCCAAGAGCTACAGTCATTGTTGCTTTCGCTCTACTGTGCCGTGAGCTGGAACGCCGAATGTTTCATTTCACAACGAGAGCACAGTACTTTGCTACCGGTCTCTCGATTCTCTTTCTCCGGTGAGCCTGTTGGCATTCCGCAACGATATTAAGACTCTCAGAGAACTACTCATCACCACCCATCATGTTTACAAATGATCTACATTAACGGGCCTTAAAAATGGAGGATTTTTAGTATGTTCAGCACACAGTATGAGCACATGGGCTCAATTAACAATCTACATCAATAAAACAGGCACGCTGCGAAAAAACATGGAAATTATACATCCCTTGAATACGATTAATAGCCATTGTAAAAATGTTTTCTGGGCATTGTAAAATACGTTCCAGTCTGCATATTAGTCTTAACAGACTTAAAGGACGAGATGAAATAAACCCCCCTAGTGAGGCTTTAACGGCGAGGATTCTCCAGACATGAGGCCAATGCTTGAGGAGTGCATAAAAAAAAATATACGTGCATGCTTTTAAAATTCATGAGCTTTTATTTATTTGCGAGGCTTCAAATGACCCATTCTCTTTCAAAAAAAAAAATAGTGTTATAGTTTACAGTACAAGCAGCTCAGATTACGAAATGTTACGCAAGTTACGAAATGCCTCAATAAACATCAATAAACAACAATAAACATCAATAAAACAAACAAAACCTTTTTGCTTAGTTTTGTTCATATATCTGCTGCATGGTTTGAATTTCGCACAGAATTGTTTAAAACCTACAATGAATCAATCCAAACATTAAAATCAGTGGTAGGAAATGCCATTTAAATACAGTACTTATTAAAAATCTGGTGATAAAAAAGCAAACCGTGTTTAAAAGACTGCATTCTGACTGCAGTGGAGGTGCTTCGTGGACATTTTGACATTCGGTATATTTGACTTTAAACTGAATCCAACAAACTCGATCAAAGCGTCATATTCGCCGTGTGAGGAAACCAGACATAGCTAGGAAGGTTTTAGACATCTTTAGGCAGACTGACATTTTACTGCTGTGTTTGTTCATCTGGCTCTTTACCCAACACGATCACAGCAGGAAGCCTAGGATTAAAAGAATCTATATTTATACACAATAAAAACCCACATTTCCATGGTCATTGTGGTGAAATCTATTTCAGATTGCTCTTCGTCTCCAGTCAACACTTGAGTTTTCGTCTTTGTTGTTGTTTTCCTGGATCCAGTTGCACCGAGATCTGACTTGATACTAGTCGAGATGAGCAGCCTGCACCTACTAATGTAAAGAGAACTACGGCATCCGCCGTTAGAGCACCGATTAAGAAGAGAGTAAACAGTAATAATAACAAGGTCTGCGCAAAAATATCCAACAAATTATAAATTACGAGGCGCACGTTCTCTCGGTGCGCTCATTACACCGGCAATAATCATAAAATTGATTGCATTTCTGTTGCTTGATTACTCTTCATACCAGACCCGAGCGTTCGGTAGGTTTTCCCTCCAATTTTTCCACATGGTTCTACAGGTGCAGACGCGCATCCTGTTATTCGTATTTTATCCACATTTTGTTGACACATTTGGCAAAAAAATTAGGCAGAAAGGAAAGAAAAGAAAAGACCAAAAACTTGCCAACAGCCATGAGGGCTGAATTAAAATCACATTAAAAGCAGCCGATTGGGGCATTTCTAGCTGGGTGTATAATTAACTGAATATGAAGAAAGTGAGAAAACGAAGACTGACGTTTCCAGAAGTGAAACTTTTCCACATTTTTTTGGCAGTAGAATTTACAAGATGAGTTTCTCATAGAGCTGTCTTGTAGATAAACAGCTGCTCCACAGCTCTCTCTCTCTCTATGGCACTAATAGAGAAGAGCATCCGGTGCTTCGGGCTGCGTTCGACGCTGTAATTCAACCTCGGCTCGTCAGCCTCTTCGCCTCTGTGTTTATGACAGAGACAATAAAGTGCGCGTACGGGGCCGTGGAAAAGGCAAGCCGCTTAATCTCTTTGGACGGATTTATATTCTCCTGTAAGTAAGTGTGCGTTGGAAACGTCTCGTTAAAATCTCAGAAGGGCCGCAGGGGAAGTGAAGGCAGGTAATCGTCTGAGAAAAAGAGTGAGGAGCTCAAGATTTGAGAGATGCTGCTGCTAAGGCTTGAGTCATCCATTTGCTTTGCCTGGGATTCAAGCAGCTCGGGTTTTACATAGAGAAGACGGCAGCAATTCCGATAAGGAAGTTCCGGAGCCTTTCCCGAGGTTGTGTTTTATTATTTATTTAATTTTTTTTTTTTTAGACTTTGAAGCCTCTCTCCTCCAAGTGGTTCTTGCTTGAGAATGATTGATGACTGGCTCAATTTGTAAATGTAACAGATGGATGCGTGTGTGTATCTGTGTGTGTTTTCTATATGCGTGTAGTTTGTGTGTGTGTGTGTGTGTGCGTGCGCGCACGGGCGTGCGTGTGTTTTTGTGTTCGAGTGCGGCGTTCACTGCAGGCCGAGCTCTTTATTCTCCACAGACCAAAGAAACCCACCTGCTCGCACTCGTCTCTTCTCATCTCAATGAGCTGTTTCTTTCACTCCACCGCGAAGTCCTTCAGCGGTGGAGAGAGGAAGGAGGGAAAAGAGGAGGAAAAGAAAAAAAAAAAAAAAAAAGGTTTAATAATCTGTACGTCTGCTGCTGTTTGGAATCCGCTATCGGCGCACTTTTTCCCTTCGACATTCTGCTGATGGAAAGGCGTTGAGAAATGCTTATCATTACAAAAACCCATCCGCCACCTTTCATACTCCTAATATTAGCTTGGCAGAATGTAGAACTGCAAAGGAGCAAAATGCTAAATAAACCTATGGGTTTTTTTTTTTTTTTTTTGCACCTATCGTATATCTGTACGACGTGTTTCTGGTACCTGATAGCAGAAGACGGGTTTACTGGTAACTCGCTCTGAATTTGGTGCATGAACCACACACACACACACACACACACAGACACACACACACAGACACAGACACTCTCTCTGGAGGTCAGAACAGCTGCAGGAGAAAGTCTGGTGCCCAGTCTATGGCAGTCTGTGCGACAGCCAGGGCAGCCGCACCAAGTGTAGCTGAAATGCCCCACACAGCCATCCTGATGAGCTGCTGTGTGCCGCTGGGTTGAGCGATCTGGGGGTGGGCCAGGGCAAGGCGGGCATCTTGGTGCTGGTGAGGATGCTGACGTTGCTGCCGAAGGATGGAATCAGGTCGCTGCTTTTGAGTGGATGTCTGGAAGTCCTGAAAGGTACTGATGGCAATGCTGATGAGAGAGAGAGAGAGAGAGAGAGAGAGAGAGAGATAACCACTCAGCACATATTTATCGTGTGCAGATGTTTACGGCTTACCCAATCTTATACGCCGCTGCTTGAATTCTCTATTCTGATTGGTCAAAAAGTGTTAATTAAACTTCTGTAACAGCAACTCTGACAATGGTGCAAGAAAAGCACGGGTTAACGAATATGTTATTGTTTCCATAGTAACAGCTTATTTACAGGGACGTATATGGTACAAACTTGCCGTAATCACGGAGTGATAATCATCATAATTTGTTTAAATCACAGCTCATTGGTTAAGGTGTTGGATAACACATGGGAAGGTTGTGAGTTTAAATCCCAGTATCTCCGAGCTGCCGCTGCACTGAGCAAAACCTTCAACCCTCAACCACTTGGGTGTTATAAATGAGATAAACGTGAGGTTAATGGTTAATTAACAGAGAAAAACAAGCAATAATCCAGAGAAGTCTTCTTTGAGGAGAACTCTTTTGGAAGGAGTCTCCAGCGTCAGATGTAAAACTGAACCGAATTGACCGCAATAAACGTGTTACACGTGTTACAGCTGAGACGAGGACCGACTTTTATACGGACACGTAAGACTTGACACGTGCACTCGCCTCCTTAGGATCGGAGCGCAGACGATGAAGTCGTCCGTTAGATTAAACCATTTGATGAAGCGGCTGTTGTTGTTTCTTTTTTCTCCTTTTTAATTGTACGTAGATGGTAAACGGTAATAAAACTTAAAAAAAAATAAATACAAGTGCTGCGTGTTTAGGATATTTACTATAGGTTTCCTTCGTCTAGAGCTGTTTACACATATAAAGAATGCAACATTACCTCTTCCTCTGGGTCTACAGTAAGACCCGAGCAACCACGGTGTTCTATTAAAATGACTGAATTCAATATTTATACTGGTACAGTATTAACTGGAAGGCTGACTGACTGATTGATTTCTACATAAATACACCCGACGGGAGAAGAGAGAGAGAGAGAGAGAGAGAGAGAGAGAGAGAGAGAGAGAGAGAGAGAGAAAGAGCGAGAGCGAGAGAGAGAGAGAGAGAGAGAGAGAGAGAGAGAGAGAAGTAAAAAAAAAAAAAAAACAGTAGACAGGCATTCGGAAAAAAGAAAGGAGGGGAGGCGACAGGAATATGCCCTCTAGTCTGCTCACAGAGACAGCACTTTTAATTTCAGCAGTAATGTTCTCCAATTACAGCAGAGATGCAGCGCAACAGCGCTTGTGCTGAGGGCTAAAGCACACACAGTTCCTTTAACAGTTTGGAGAAAAACATCATTAAAAAAAAAAAAAAAAAATCATAAAATATTCAATTCCATTTCATTATTGTCCCTCTGGTCGAACGCGGCATGCAAATGCCGTTCTCTCAAGACTATAAACCACCAAGAAAAAATAAAGACCCCGTGCTCAAGTGCACTTGGGGAAAGTGACTGTTGTGAGGCTTAGCGTCTTTAAGAAGAAGTGTCTTTACTTTTTCTTCTTTTTTTTTTTCCCTTTCATTTCCTCCCCTTTTTTGTAGCTCTCATTAAGATCTGCTGCTAATACCGTGCAGCTGAAAATAGCTGACAGGTAAGAGCAGAGCAATTAACTTTTAAACTCTCGCTTTAAGAGAGGAAGACCCGAGAGAGGCGAGGCGAGGCGAGGCAAGGCGAGGCAGGCGCTAGTGAAACCTCTGCGAATCTGTAACGCTGGCTCGCCCGACTGCTGTCACTCAATCACGTCGCTACGGGCACAGGAAGGAATTTT
This sequence comes from Tachysurus vachellii, assembly GCF_030014155.1. Classification (NCBI taxonomy): domain Eukaryota; kingdom Metazoa; phylum Chordata; class Actinopteri; order Siluriformes; family Bagridae; genus Tachysurus; species Tachysurus vachellii. Next base: position 14,153,022 of record NC_083480.1, read on the forward strand.
TTTTTTGCGTGTGGCTTGTATGAAGGTATATTACTGGCCCGCTCACAAGTCGCATCGGTGGTCACATGACTTCCTGCTGAGACACTGCTGACAACTGCAGAAAGACCGCTGTCCTACGTCGAGCCTGTAGTCTTGGATCGAGCTATTTGTCCTGTGGATTTCCTCCAACGTGACCATATTTGGAGTAACTGTCTGGATTCATGCTCTTACCTGACAGAAATATTTTTGAGATGCTCACGACTCACGACAGCTACTAAAAAGTGTTTATTTGAGTTACTCTTGGGATGATTTAACAACACACTCCCTAGTCGTTCAAAAACATAGCTAGCTAACGTAAGGATTAGCATGTCAGGTTGTAAATGTTGATTTGAGTCACTCTAGCCTTCATGTAAGCTCAACACCGAGTGGTCCCTCGATCGACACGGCGTTTCTGCCCACATAACTGCCGCTCAATGGATGTTCTTTCCAATTTCACGCCAGTCTGTGGAAATCGATGAGGAAATACTCAAAACAACAACAAAGCCAGGGACGTAAAGAAGGGTGTTCGTATTAAAATACTCGTGAGTGTGGACAAACCCATCTCATAAAGCAGCCCCTGTCCCTGTTCTTAAGAGAGTTCCTCAAATCACTGTAGAGCACCGAAGCCTAGTGGATCTTCATTTCATTTATGTCTTCATTTACAGCATTAAGCAGTCGCCCTTATCTAGAGGGACTTGTATTTTATTTTAATTTTTTTAATCTCGTTTTTATACAACTGAGCAATTGAGGGTTAAGGGCCTTGCTCAGGGGCCCAGCAGTAGCAGCTTGGTGGACATTGGAGTCGAACTGGTAGCCCAACACCTTAAACACTAGGCTACCACATCCAGATCTTCACTTCACATCCAGGTGGTAAAGGATCGACAGTAGCGAGATCCAGTCCCTATCTAGCCAAAACAGATATGAATTAGCATGACAGGCAGCATCCAGTGTGAAAATGTAGTGTACGTCATGCAGGGTCCTTAATGAATGAAAGCAGAGACTCCCTAAACATCCTATTCGGTCCTTGATATAGCAGGGATTGGGCTATTTTACATTTCTGGATAAAGGCACAATCATGATTTTAATGCACATGACAAATCTGCTATTCGCTACTCACTACTGAAATTTGCAGAATGTTACCTCTGTCCTGTGTGTGTGTGTGTGTGTGTGTGTGTGTGTGTGTGTGTTGCTAAAAAGCTGGTATGAATCAGCAGCCCTGCTGTGCTGTTGTCCCTGTGACCCATAAAGCTGAGTGTGCTCTCGAGTGAGTCATGACGCAGCGACACCTCACGAGACCCTGCTTACAGAACAGACACACGACTGACTGCGAAACATCAAACAGATAACCGAAGACGCAGCGATTCGACACGACAAACAAACCTACGCACTTCATCACGCAGCTCTCGCTAAAAACAATAACGGCGCCGCTGCCGATTTGTTCTTGTAAAGCTTAATTAAATCTCTGCGTTTACAAGATTAACGCTAGCGTATGTGATAAGCCTCCGGCGCTCGCTTCTTTTTCTTCTGTCCGTGTGTGTGAAGTGTTTGAGGCGCAAAAAAAAAACAAAAAAAAAACAAAAAAAAAAGAGGTCCGTTTCATTTGTAACGGAAGCCGATCGCCAAATCCCACCGTCTGAACGTCCCGATATGGGGAGTCGAGGATTCGTTTTAACTTGGGAGGTTGTGAGAAATGAGCTGGCAGGAGAAAAAAAAATACAAATAAAATAGCATAGTCATACCAGTGAGGAGGAAGAGGAAAAAAAAAACCTTTTACATGATCCGGCATATTGTACATGCATGAGAGCACACTGCTGAGCGTTCTAAATGGTGAACACTTCAACGATGCCATGTGGCAAGCTTTAAAAACACAGAGTTCTGAGAAGGAGAGAGGAAGAGATACGGCTGCTCCTGCTGTTGGATTAAAGATGTGCCTGAGGTGATACTATAGTCAGTCACTGTAGCATCTACAGGAGTGGCATATTGATATACACACACACACACACACCCTATGCTAAGGGTTAGGTGTGCACCAAAGCTCTCTTACATGTTTTTTCTCTTTTTTGCATTTTTTTTGCCAAAGCAGCGCGCACACACACACACACACACACACACACACGTGTCTGCGTGTGTGTGGTATATATAATGTCTATTTTATGTTGGAGCAGTTTACTTGTATTGGGAAAGGAAATAACAGGCCAGATCAGGAAGTGACAGACACCAACACTGCCAGTGCTTGCTGGCTTGATGGTGGATTTTCAAGTGATTACAGAAAAGTAACGCAGAACGAACAGGAAAGAAACAGGACAGTATATTTTTGATAATAATCCTTCTGCAGATCAGTTGTCAGGTATCCAGTCAAGCAGGATTCACAACTGCTCACTGAGTGAAGGCCAAGATGAACTGATTGCTCAGGTGGAATCAGGTGCGACTGTTGAACGAATGGAACAAAAAGCAGCAGCAGGAAGAATAAAAAAAGAGGGAGGAAAGAGGGAGGGAGGAAGGAAGGAAGGAAGGAAGGAAGGAAGGAAGACAGACAGACAAAGAAGTCTAGGAAGAAAGAACAGAAAGAAGTCAAGGAAGGAAGGAAGGAAGGAAGGAAGGAAGGAAGGAAGGAAGGGAGAGAAAGAAAGAAAGAAAGAAAGAAAGAAAGAAAGAAAGAAAGAAAGAAAGAAAGAATAAATGATTAAAACAAAGAAATAAATGAATGAATAAAAATAAGAAAATGAACCAAAATAAAAGAAAGAAAAATCCTAATAATGGCAAAAAGAAGAGGAAAAGGAAGGAAAGGAAAGCGAAGAGAAAGAGAACAAAAGGAAAGTGAAGAGAAAGAGAAAAAGGAAAGAAAGTGAAGAAAAAGAGAAAAAGGAAAAAAGTGAAGAGAAAGAGAAAAAAGAGGAAGAAATTATACTGCAATGAAAATAAGCAGATAATATAACCAAAGAAGGAAGGAAGGAAAGAAGAAAGAAAAGTTTGTGTCGTTGTGTATTAATCCTTTCTTGTGCATGACTGTGAATGGGTCAGTAACAAGTCCGAAAAACAGGCAGCAAAACTGCTTCCAAAGCTCCCATTTAATCATGTGATTAGGACCTGAGGGGAAGTTCGGGTGCGAATCGCTTTATTTACGTAATTCCTGTATCACGTGAAGGCAGGAGGAGAACAAGGCCAAGTTCCTCGTTACATCTTGTTTAATATCTGAGAAAATCAGAGGTGAATACAAATACACAGAGCAAAACAAACGGCTGTCTGTGTGTGTGTGTGTGTGTGTGTGTGTGTGTGTGTGTGTGTGTGTGTGTGAGAGAGAGAGAAAGAGAGAGAGAGAGAGAGAAAGGGGGAGATGAAGGGACAAACGAAGAACATTTGGGGGTCAATGTCATTAGAAGCTTACTACACAACTCATTACTACACACTGCAGGGTCAAGCAACACAATGCAGAGTGGGGCTACAGGTCACAGCCCGGGAGGGTGCTCGTTTCAACACCTCGACAAAACAATACAGCTACACACACACACACATACACACACACACACACACACACACACGGTCCTCCTATTCCCAAAGAGGTCACAGATGCTCATGGGGGTGGGGCTTATGGAAACAAGGCAGGCATGTAATTACCCAGAGAGAGGAGTGCACGCATGTGCGCGTGTATGTGTGTGTGTGTGTGTGTGTGTGTGCACGCGTGTGTGTTGAGGTACCACTCTACACCCAAACCTTGTGTATTCACGCTCACACACTCAGAGAAGGAGTTGTGCTCTGAAGGCTTTTACTCAGTGAGGGCTTGCTGGAGGGGAAATTCCTCTTCCCTGTGAACAAAAGGTTTCCGTTGCCTTCTCCAAAGAGCACAAGCATGACAGAGCGTCTGGAGAGAAGTGACAGAAGTGGCGTCTATACACACAGAGAGAAGTGTGACAGGAAAGGCTGAGGGGCACGAGATGTGACCTAACGTGACGGTACAGACCGAGCAGATCAAGCGACAGCTCCACCTGCTGGACACGCTGCTTTTCACAGAACAATAAAACATGAGCCACAGAGAAAAAAGAAACAAAGAAGTTGTAGGAGGAAGGAAGAGAAGAAAAGGAAAATGAGACCACGTGTGTGTGTGTGTGTGTGTGTGTGTGTGTGTGTGTGTGTGTGTGTGTGTGTTACCTGTTGAAGGACTGCAGAGTGGTGGAGCAGGCGAGCTGGGCGGGAGGGTAGAGGGTGAAGAGTTTGTGTGCGTGTGAGATGAGCTGCTCGTATGGAAGGTCCTGAGGAATCTGAGAGAGCAGGTGATGAACACTGGCCATGTCACACTCACTGCTCTTCACCTCCCGCTCACGATACAACACAATCTGAAACCCAGAACAGCAAAAGTGAGAGTCAGAACACCACAGGAGGAGAAAAGAAGAGGGGAAAAAGGAGGGGAAGGAGGAAAGAAGAAATAAATGAACTTTACCATTCAAGAAAGGAAAGAAATACAGATAAAAAGTGATACATAATAAATGAAGCAAAAAATAAAAGAAAGAAAGAAAGAAAGAAAGAAAGAAAGAAAGAAAGAAAGAAAGACTTTCCCAATTTCACACAT
>NC_083480.1:14162603-14222603 GCF_030014155.1 Tachysurus vachellii
AGCTTGTTAGCTTGGAAAGTGCCCTGAGCAACAGCACCTGAACACGTTCAGCCATTAAACCTGAAGCGCTGCACTGCACTAGATGGAAATTCCAGGACACACACGCACATGCAATATTTATCCACAGTCTCTTATTCGCTCTATTTTAAATGACAAGCCATTAAAAACAACTTCCCGTTACATCCAGGGCTAGGAAACAAGCGAAAGAGTCCTTTCACGCACGCATCCTACAGCACAACCTGCATCACTTATGCATGAGGAATCAAAAGGTAAAGAGCACCGAGGTTTAAAAGCAAACAAAACAATCAACGATAAAACAAACCGACGGTTTCACTCTATTGATGCTTTTATGCAGACTATAATAATGTCAAGTAATAAGGAAAAATATATATATATATAATTAAGAAAAAAAACTTTATAAATAAATAAATAATTCATTCATTCATAAATAACTGCATTGTTAGTTTAATTAATGCAAATTAAGAGTGTGTTTTTTTTTACTTAACGGCACCTCATGCAAAAAGCAAGAAGGTCTGGAATGAATGCGTCAGTAAGGAGTGTAAACTAAAAAAAAAAAAAAGTGTGCATCCTATCAAGTCAGAAGCACACAACAACAGCTAAGGTTACACTCTGCTGCCTCCTAATGAGCAAAATCAACACTGCACCCTCTTTAACTGGAGCCTTCACTTTTTCCTGCAGGTCCTCAAAACTGTAATCGGCGCCTGACATTATCGAGGTTCCTCGATCTTTCCGGAAATCCAGAAAGTCTGGCTCATGCACTTGTGTTCATAAAAACACACCAGTATAATAATCACCAGTAACAATCATAATTAAAAAAGTCTACAAGTATAAATAACCTTCACAGAAGTTTAATAGAAGTCGTGGCCTAATGGTTAGAGAGTCTGACTCCTAACCCTAAGGTTGTGGGTTCGAGTCTCGGGCCGGCCACGACTGAGGTGCTTGAGCAAGGCACCAAAACCCCCCCAAACTGCTCCCCGGGCGCCGCAGCATAAATGGCTGCCCACTGCTCCAGGTGTGTGTTCACGGTGTGTGTTCACGGTGTGTGTGTGTGTGTGTGTGTGTCCACTTTGGATGGGTTAAATGCAGAGAACAAATTCTGAGTATGGGTCACCGTACTTTGCTGTATGTCACGTCACTAATAAAATAAACTTCACGTACAATTATATGACAAGGAAATGACGCATTGCTAAAAAATGGAAAATCATTGATTTGCATATGAATGATTTTCATTTGCATTGAATATGCAAATCCATCACTCTCAATCAGTCTCTCTAAAGTGACGCTTCTTCACTGAGCTCTGATAAATAAGTTTATTCTCGATTTATCTTGTCTGCGTTTCCTTTTATCTTAAACTTTTCTCGGTTTCCTCAGAGGAAGGAGCTGAGAAACGCAGCCGTGGAGAAAGAAAAGGAAACGTAACGCTCGGTTTATGATTGCATGTCAATTGGCATTTCCTAAACATTTTATTCCATGTCTGTTCTTTTGTCAAATAATTTTACATGGTTTCTTGAATCCCAAAACGATCGACAAAACAGCGGGTTTACGATCTGACCTTCAGGCTTTTGACTTGTTTTAGTAAACTCGTTACGTCTTAAAAAGTACATGTTTATTCTGCTGCGGTTTGAGGTAAAGATTTCCTGTCAGTTGGAGATTTCTGAAAGAGATAAACACCAGGTCTGCATTTCAAAATTCATCAATCTTGTTCAGATAAGCGGTAGGCTTATTAAACATGTACGCCTCGTGCGCTTCGACTCTCTCCGTTCCTTCAATTTCACCCTTAATGTCGGAATGGCAAATAGTTTGATTTTTATCTTTTTATAGCTTAACTCTGATGCTAATGGGCTGCTAATGGGTTTTAAAGATTTGCTTGTGTGTAGGTTTCAGTATGCAGACCTCCTAGATAAAAAGCCAAACTAAATTTAAACCACTTGCACTCTCTCCATGAACGGAGAGATGACAGGAGAAGCTCGGGACTTGTTTTGTTCATTGTAGAAAAAAATAATAAATAAACAAACAAATAAATAAATAAAAAATAAATAAATAATACAAATTAAAAAAAAACTAAGGGGGGCACGGTGGCTTAGTGGTTAGCACGTTCGCCTGACACCTCCAGGGTCGGGGTTCGATTCCCGCCTCCACCTTGTGTGTGTGGAGTTTGCATGTTCTCCCCGTGCCTCGGGGGTTTCCTCCGGGTACTCCGGTTTCCTCCCCCAGTCCAAAGACATGCATGGTAGGTTGATTGGCATCTCTGGAAAATTGTCCGTAGTGTGTGATTGCGTGAGTGAATGAGAGTGTGTGTGTGTGCCCTGTGATGGGTTGGCACTCCGTCCAGGGTGTATCCTGCCTTGATGCATTAACAAGCACCTGATTTAGCTATGAGAGTGTTTAGAGAAGTCGAACCTCAGCATGAAGTTGTGTAGCTCGGGGTCGACCTGCTCCAGAATGGGCATCAGGTAATTCAGGATGTGTTTGGTATTGTCCATGGTGGGGTCCATAAAGTCCCTGTTAATGCATGCATACACACAGGCATACACACACACACACACACACAGGCACACAGAGTAAAGTGTGAAACTGATTACAGTGGTAGAATAGCTGCATCTAACATTATTAATATTTATATAAAATGACCGCTATACAGAAACAAAAGCAACGCATTCTGTCATCACTTTTATTTTTTATTAGTATGGAAATAATTTCCATTTCCACAAATCAACTAGTTAAAAACACTGACTCACACACACACACACACACACACACACACACACACACTCACTCACACACTCACTCACACACTCACTCACACACACTCCTCACACACACTCCTCACACACACTCCTCACACACACTCCACACACACACACTCCACACACACACTCCACACACACACTCCACACACACACTCCTCACACACACACTCCTCACACACACACTCCTCACACACACACTCCTCACACACACACTCCTCTCACACACACTCCTCTCACACACACTCCTCTCACACACACAAACTCACACAAACTCTCACTCACACACACCAACTCACACACACACACTCGCACACACACACTCGCACACACACACTCGCACACACACACTCGCACACACACACTCGCACACACACACTCGCACACACACACTCGCACACAACTCACACACAACTCACACTCACACTCTCCTCACACACACACTCCTCTCACACACACTCCTCTCACACACACTCCTCTCACACACACTCCTCTCACACACACTCCTCTCACACACACAAACTCACACACACTCCTCTCACACACACAAACTCACACAAACTCTCACTCACACACACCAACTCACACACACAACTCACACACACAACTGACACACACAACTCACACACACACTCGCACACAACTCACACTCACACACAACTCACACTCACACACAACTCACACACAAACTCACACTCACTCACACACACAAACTCAAACTCACTCACACACACACACACACACACACACACTCACTCATCTCACTCACTCACAATTCGGCATTGTGAATTTTGAAGTAAGACGATTCGATTTTATTCAGATCACATTACTTCCATGAAGATGATTGTTCACCACGATCTGTCCAGGTTTAATAATACCTCAGACAGTTCTTAACCCAATCTCCTTAATTGTTTTCTTTGTTTTTTGAAAGCTAATAATTTGATCTTCTGTAAGAGAGTAACATGTTTTACACGTCCGCGGGATACGTCTTCTGACGTGGTTGTTTATGAAATGAGAAGCTACTCACTGCATCAGTTAGGGTTACATACCTTGAGAACAGCAGAGACTTAATAATCACTGCAGTAATTATTCAAAGGAAGGCTCTTACCTGTTTGTTTAGATAAATCCAGGAGATGACATTTTGGTCCAGACAGTGTGTGTGTGTGTGTTTGTGTGTAGCTCAGACATTGCTGTGCTACACTGTCAGTACGCTTTTCTCACTTTATCAGATCACTGATTTGACAAACGTTCTCTGACATGAAACCAACACGATTCTCTGTGCAGCAGCCAGACAGAAAATCCATTGTGCTAAAATTCAATCCTGTTTTCAAAACTGCCAACAAATTTGACACTTAGGAAATACTTGATACTTTGCCGTTTATTGTGTATTTAAACCCGTCACGTGAACTTGTTCATGACGAATTTTAAAACATTAATCACTGTAAATTTATATAATGAACTTTTGTGATTTTACACTAGGGAATTTTCTACAATTGCATTTACAGAAAACGGCGTTATCCAGAGCGACGTACAAAACTGCTGTGAAGTCAGTGGCGTTGCTAAAGCTGCTTTCACCCGGACGGTTCAGGCAGATACCAGAAAACAACCTTTACTGCTTTGTTGTAGGCAGGTGTATGGGAGAGATCCATGTTTTCTTAAAGTCTCCTCACTCGTGTTAAAAGCAGAACTGAGATGATCCAGGATGCTCCGCCCACAGGATACACAGTGTATGTTTTATTTCCATTAGTTTTTTGGCTACGACCTGCGGGATCTTGGAATGGTACAATCTGATTGGCTGTCTGGACAGATGCAAGTATACACCAAGTTTTTAACATAAGCTGCAATCGTGCACAAATCCTGACCGTGCTCTGTATCTGGGTGCGAAACCGATCGTGATGTATGCGATATGTATGTATATGTATATATGTGTATATGTATAATCGCGGGGGGCACGGTGGCTTAGTGGTTAGCACGTTCGCCTCACACCTCCAGGGTCGGGGTTCGATTCCCGCCTCCACCTTGTGTGTGTGGAGTTTGCATGTTCTCCCCGTGCCTCGGGGGTTTCCTCCGGGTACTCCGGTTTCCTCCCCCGGTCCAAAGACATGCATGGTAGGTTGATTGGCATCTCTGGAAAATTGTCTGTAGTGTGTGATTGCGTGAGTGAATGAGAGTGTGTGTGTGCCCTGCGATGGGTTGGCACTCCCTCCAGGGTGTATCCTGCCTTGATGCCCGATGACGCCTGAGATAGGTACAGGCTCCCCATGACCCGAGGTAGTTCGGATAAGCGGTAGAAGATGAATGAATGAATGAATGAATGTATAATCGCTCCTGTGTGATTCAGAGATACACGAGCCAGTCACAGGCATCTGTAAGGATTGTGTATGTGGAAAAGGACAGACAGCGCATTTGTCAACTATTGACAAATTTGTCAACTATTACTCTTTGGGGGAGGGGGGGTGGGGGCTACTAAGCATAAGACACAAACCTGAGATGATGATTGGACAGCTTCTCCACCATCGCTATGGCCATGCGCTCTCCTACCACCAGCAGGAAGGTGACCACTATATCATGGTAGCCCTGGTAGTAGTGCAGCTGAGGGTTTCTCCTCAGAACGTCAAGGATGATGTCAATCAGCTGCTCCTGAAGCACTGCCCTCTCATCAGCCCGCATCCCTGACACACAGGGGAAAAGAGAGAGAGAGAGAGAGAGAGAGAGAGAGAGCGAGAAAGAGTGAGAGAGAAAGTAAGCAAAAGAGAGATGGAGAGAGAGAGCGAGAGAGCACGAGAGAGAAAGAGAGGGAGAGAGCGAGAGAGAGAGAGTGGCAGAGCGAGATAGAGAGCGAGAGAGAGAGTGACAGAGCAAGAGAGAGCAAGCGAGAGAGAGAGAGAGAGAGAGAGAGAGAGCAAGCGAGAGAGAGAGAGAGAGAGAGAGAGAGAGAGCGAGAGAGCAAGCGAGAGAGAGAGCAAGCGAGAGAGCGAGAGAGAGAGCAAGCGAGAGAGCGAGAGAGAGAGCAAGCGAGAGAGCGAGAGAGAGAGAAAGAGAGAGAAAGAGAGAGAGAGAGAGAGCAAGCGAGAGAGCGAGAGAGAGAGCGAGAGCAAGCGAGAGAGCGAGAGAGAGATTACAGAAAACTTGTCTCTGATTTTCTCGACCGCAGTTTATAAATATTTCAGTAAACTCACATAAAACACAGACATTTCTAGTAGAGCAACATTTGATGACTTACTTCTTAAATTATTTGTGAAAAAAAACCCTGCTGAAATCACATTTCTGACGTGTGATTATATTAACTAGTCCTGGTAAAGTTATCACTATTACCTCAGTGATCTTTAGTCATTTAACAGTTTTAACAGTTTTATCCAAAGTGACAAAGAAATACTGTACAATTGGAATATGTTGTTTTTCCGCCCTCAGAATGACCTGATGGCTTCTAATCCCCAAGAGTCTCAGCCGTTTCTAGACGTGTCGGTAACATAACAACTTTTTACCAAGTTTTACCAAACACGATCGTGAGACAAGGGACGAGTCATGTTGTGTAATCAAAAGCAGGCAAACGCTACCTCTCGGGAATCGGCGCATGGAGCGTCTGACATCGAGAAGCACCTGGTTGTAGTCTTTGTGGTTCTCGCGGATATTTTTAGCTGTTTAAAAAAAATGGAATGACATAAAAAAAAGAAGTAGTAGTAGGTGAGATATTAGAGACGAGGTGAAATAGATGTTTGTGTCTGATGTGTTTCATTTCACTCGTTCTGACTCTCCTGTGTGACACACAACTACACACACTCACCAGGCTTGGCAGGAAGGTCAAACACATTGATGTTAAGGAGCTTGGGCCAAACTTTTCTTCGCACGTCATCCGTCAACAAGCCTCCCTCGCTGACAGCTGCACTGCGCAGGGTCTCGATGTCCACAGGGTCGCTGATCAGAGCCTGCTGGATGTCTGCTAGCTTCTGCTTCCTCCAGGACATGTGATCTGCCGAGAGGGGAGGAAAAATATCTAAATCAAACAGATGAAGGTCGAGTCGAACAAAAGTGCGAACAGAACGACTTGATTCTGTAACGCGGCTTGAAATCAGGAATTAGGGGCAAGGGCAGTTTTGTGTGAGGAAGGAATGAGTAAAGCAATAAAACGATTCTGATTGGTCGAAAATGCAGCTCTGAAAGTAGATCCGGTTCGGAGGTAAATCACAGGTTTACATTAATACGCTCGCTGCAATACATCACTTCTACAATATCTATATTAGATATATCCCTATAATTTAGGGGTTTTATTAGCTTTAGAAGAGAAGAGAGAGTGAAAAGAGATGATGGTGAACGAAAGGCTGTTTGTAGCCGCTATACAGTAAGATGTGATAACGGGAACTACTTTTGTTCACAACATCTACTGCAGCATCATCTACAATCGAATAAAATTGCAACCGCTGGCAACTTTCAGTAGTATTAAGGGTAATTAAATACTCCGATTCATGACGTTAGAGAAAAATAAACAAGTAACTTGATTTTTGTGATCACTAAAACAGCACTAACTCAAGCGTGCAATTCCTTAAAATAGACTGAAAATTTAAAACACAGCCAAATCTTTCATAGTGGATAATCTGAGATATGCAAACACCTGAGATCCAGACAAATTATAATCTCTGAGTCTGTACATAGATTGTAATGTGTCTGTTTATTAAAAACAAAAGATTTGAAGATCTGTCTCTCTCTCTCCCTCTCTCTCTGTCTGTACGTCTCTCCCTCTCTCTCTGTCTGTACGTCTCTCCCTCTCTCTCTGTCTGTACGTCTCTCCCTCTCTCTCTGTCTGTACGTCTCTCCTTCTCTCTCTGTCTCTCCCTCTCTCTCTGTCTGTACGTCTCTCCCTCTCTCTCTGTCTGTACGTCTCTCCTTCTCTCTCTGTCTCTCCCTCTCTCTCTGTCTGTACGTCTCTCCCTCTCTCTCTGTCTGTACGTCTCTCCCTCTCTCTCTGTCTGTACGTCTCTCCCTCTCTCTCTGTCTGTACGTCTCTCCCTCTCTCTCTGTCTGTACGTCTCTCCTTCTCTCTCTGTCTCTCCCTCTCTCTGTCTGTACGTCTCTCCCTCTCTCTCTGTCTGTACGTCTCTCCCTCTCTCTCTGTCTGTACGTCTCTCCCTCTCTCTCTGTCTGTACGTCTCTCCCTCTCTCTCTGTCTGTACGTCTCTCCCTCTCTCTGTCTCTCCCTCTCTCTCTGTCTGTACGTCTCTCCCTCTCTCTCTGTCTGTACGTCTCTCCCTCTCTCTCTGTCTGTACGTCTCTCCTTCTCTCTCTGTCTCTCCCTCTCTCTCTGTCTGTACGTCTCTCCCTCTCTCTCTGTCTGTACGTCTCTCCCTCTCTCTCTGTCTGTACGTCTCTCCCTCTCTCTCTGTCTGTACGTCTCTCCCTCTCTCTGTCTGTACGTCTCTCCCTCTCTCTGTCTCTCCCTCTCTCTCTGTCTGTGTCTCTCTCTCTGTCTCTCCCTCTCTCTCTGTCTCTCCCTCTCTCTCTGTCTCTCTCTGTCTGTATGTCTCTCCCTCTCTCTGTGTCTGTACGTCTCTCCCTCTCTCTCACACACTCACACTGTGTGTGTGTATGTGTGCGTGTATATATATATGTGTATGTGTGTGTGTATGTATGTATATGTGTGTGTGTATATATATGTGTATGTATGTGTATGTATGTATGTGTATGTGTGTGTATGTGTATGTGTATGTGTGTGTATGTATGTGTATGTGTGTGTATGTATATGTGTGTGTATATGTGTATGTGTGTGTATGTGTGTATATATGTGTGTGTATGTGTGTGTATATGTGTATGTATGTATATGTGTGTGTATGTGTGTATATATGTGTGTGTATGTGTATATATGTGTATATATGTATATGTGTGTGTATGTGTGTATATATGTGTGTATGTGTGTATATGTGTGTGTATGTGTGTGTATGTGTGTATATATGTGTGTGTGTGTGTGTGTGTCCACGTAGCTTCCTCGGACACGTCAAAACTAGATGCCTCGTTAGATTTCTCCATAAAAACACTGAACTGATGTTAAACTCAGTCTAAACCCAATATTCACCTTTATAATGTTATAATATCACACATTATATTAAACCTGCTCACCTTCCGGTCTCCCAGGTGTCGCTCTGTTCCCATTCAGCTGCTGGCGTTTTTTCACCTTTTTCATCTCCCACGTTAAAATCTGATGAATAATAAAATCATGAAACTATTTTAATTCTGTAATAAAAACACACTGAAAGTTAAAACAGCTCCGTTTCAAAGCCGGTGACTCAACCACACATGATGACAGGAATACAGTCCACAGGTTTGATCCTATTGGTGAACGCGCATTAAAAGCTCGAATCTGATTGGTCCATTGTCTGTGTGCTTCCAGCTGGCTATAAACATAGACGCGTGGCTAGTTTGCCAGGTATGTAATAAACCCAATTAAAGTCAAAATGATATAAATAAATAGTATAAATAAAATCAGCATAAATGAATATGTAACTAAAGTGCATTCATATCAAATAAATTCATATGAAATCTTAAACGACATCTCTTATACATATGTTTTAATATTTTATCAGTATTTATATTTATCTATTAAAATTAATACATTTTGAAGTAGATTTTTTTTTTTTTATTATTTTCTATAACATAAGCAATGGCAGCAGTAATTGGTCTATATAAATGAGCATAGTAGTAGTACTTAGTTAGTAGTACTACTTAGTTAGTTAGTTAGTTAGTTAAATAGTTAGTTAAATAGTAAGTTAATCAAGTTGGTTGGTAATTGGGATGATTTTCTCACTTCTTATTTGCATAGGTTTTCTGAATAATATTAGCAAATAAAAAAAAAAAACAAGGAAAAAAGGTAATGAATGTCAGATACTGTAGGTGTGTTCACACAGATGTGTGTAGTGTGTAAAGGCGTACACTAGGGGGCAGTGTTACATAGTGAAAATCTGAACAGAAAGATTAATTAAAAAAATAACAATTCAATTCAAATTTATTTGTATAGCGCTTTTTACAATGGACGTTGTCTCAAAGCAGCTTTACAGAGCATAAATATAGAACAAAATGTCATTGTAAAGATTAATATAATACAAAATTCAAGATTAATATTAGATATATTTAAATGTGTTTGTATTTATCCCCAATGAGCAAGTCTGAGGTGACTGAGGTGACCTCCCTTGAATACTAAAGGAAGAAACCATGAGAGGTGTTTATTGGTGTGTATTGATGAGGAGGTTGTTGTCCTCAAAGACCACATGGAGTTGTCATCTCCTCTTAGTATAGCAGAGTCTAACTGGTGCTGGTAGATGTCTTGATGCCTCAGGATCCTCACAGAGTCGGCCTCATCTGAGTGGAGGTCCAAAATCTTCATGGCAACGAATAAAAGAAGACACACGAAATAAAGGAAGCTATATAGTGTAACCATCTCTGCTTTCACCTAACATGGTGCTCAAGATGCACTATATGGCTAAAATTTTGTGCACACCTGACTATCACACCCACATGTGGCTCTATCCCAAACTGTTGCCACAAAGGTTGAAGCCCACACAACATAGTTTTGTGTTTCTGTAAAAATAAATCAATTCCGTGAACAGAATATTTTCGCTACACACCTGGAAGCTATAATTCATCCTCTATTTCTTACCACGTCACATCCCTTTGAGGTCAATTTTAGATATAGCTATGATGAGAAATTACAGTGAATGATTCTGTCTCTGGCTGTAATTCCACAAACTGCTCTTCTTTCAAATCCAATATGCTTTGTTTTTGTTTTGCAACCACCAGGTTTGTAGCTGTGACTCATGAGTTTTGTGTAATGAATTCAATACCCTTTTATTTGTATAGTGTTTTTAAATTACACACTTTCTAAGTTTAAATGCAGATTAAAAACTTATCTCTTTAGTCAGGCATATACATAATACTTCCCATAATCTTGTGCTCTAATACATCTGACCAAATGCACATCATCATCTACTGCTTGCTAATATTATGAACAGCAACTACGCTAATTTCTCGCCATGGCGTCTCTCAATCTACCATTTTGAGGCATCCAAAAAATGTACCAGCTCCAATTGTCTTCCGTGCCATGAAGTTTTTGGACCTACACGGAGATGAGGCCGACTCTGTGAGGATCCTGAGACATCTAGAGATTTACCAGCTCCAGTTGGACTCTGCTTCATGAAGTATTCAGACATACTAAGAGGAGATACCAATTCCAAATGGTCTTTGAGGACAACAACCTCATCATCAATCCAACATTTATCAGAGTGTATATTTATAATCACACCCTCCAGTGACACCCATATGAGGATGAGGTTCCCCTTTGAGTCTGGTTCCTCTCAAGGTTTCTTCCTTTACCATTCAAGGGAGTTTTTCCTCACCATAGTCACCTCGGTCACCTCAGACTTGCTCATTGGGGATAAATACAATCACATTTAAATATATCTAATATTAATATTAATCTTGAATTTTGTATTATATTAATCTTTATATAATTCTTTAGATTAACCTTTTGTTCTATGTTTATGTTCTGTAAATCTGCCTTGAGACGATGTCCGTTGTTAAAAGCGCTATACAAATAAATTTGAATTGAATTACAGACAAGATTATAAATTTATTTCTATCGAGTAAGCCAGAGGTAGAGGTAAGGAAAACTCTCAAAAACATGATATGAGAACGAAACTTTCAGAGGAACCATTTCACATATAGCAGCATTTACAGTAAAATCATGCTGCTCATCTTTAGGCTGTTCATGTGGGGTTATCAGCAGCAGTGATGATTTTACGGTGATGGAAATCATTCAGATTTCTATTTAAGAAGCAGAGCATTAGATCATTATGTTTTTATTCGTGGATTTTCATAGTATCATAGTATCACAAACACCCTGAGATGTTAAGCAAAGTCGATTGCATTGAATTCTTCCTTGGAAGCTTGTGTTTACGAGTTCAGGTTACGTGCGTCACTTTGGTCGGAGCAGGATGGAGGTGTATGTTCTCTTAATTAACAACAGAAAATAATGAAAAAGAATGCACATAAGGTATGTTTTGCTTTTTTTATGTGTTTAATCAAGTAATGAAGACACTTTAAATGCAAATCAAACTAATTCTCTCCTATCAGAGCTTGAAAGATAATCAATTTGCTTGTGTTTCAGTAACTTGCCGTATATACTGTAACAAGCGCATAACTAAAACCGGCTGCTGAGACGAGTAATCATTCGATTTCAACGAATTTACTGTAAACTACAGAAGTTGCATCCGTTGATTCCGATTTCACCACGTTTACATATTGACAAGCCTCCAAGTTGAAAACCTAAAGAAAGTCCTGGTTCCTGACTCGTATTTAGGATTTTTTTAGTGCTGTTCATGCCATCTTTTGGGGGATGTGGTAGCCTAGTGGTTAAGGTGCTGGACTATTGACTGGAAGGTCATGAGTTTGAATCCCAGGTCCACCAAGCTGCCACTGCTGGGCCCCTGAGCAAGGCCCTTAACTCTTATTGCTCAGGTGTATAAATTGTAAGTCACTCTGGATTCACGTGTCTGCTAAATGCTAGAAATGTAAATCTTTCCAACATGATTTAAACACACCATCTTCTGTGGGCTGTTTTTGGTTGCAGTGGTACTGAATCAGCCCCCGGTGTTCTCGAACCAGGCTAAAATTACAACACAAAATTATTTTTGTCCTGAAATGATTACCTTCCATCACGAGGCCACGCCCACTACGTATCTTTTGCGCACTATGTGCGGAGCATGAGCTCGCTTTGACACAAGTGAACACACCCATTTTTCGAACGGTTCTTGATACGATTCACGGATCTTAAAAGATGACATCTTCTCACTGGTAGTCTGACACGCTCATGCATCATTCGCGATGTCTCAGACAGGCTTTTCCTGAATGAAATCATGGGCGACAGGCGCGACAGATGCGCCGTGACGCGCAGACGGAGAACCTTGACAATCTGCGGTGAAGCCGCAGCGGCCGGCGCGAGCTCGAGACGCGCAGGCAGGAAAGACCCGAGCGGCGCTGAAACACACCGCAATGCCACCAACAACTGCGAGCAGGTGCACGAGACGTCCAAGAGCAAAGATGATGGCCTTAAGGACAGGATCAGGTAAAGTCACAGCTTAGATCGGTTACAGAGCGATAATTCACTCCAGCCATGCAGGATGATCAATACGCACAGGAGCTCTGACGCTGGTGGACGTTATAACATCATGGCGTGACATATAACCAACATAACTGAGTAGAATTTATACCAGAAACCTCACCGATCATCTTAAACACTTAACACCAATACTGTACTGATAAAGTGTTCATCTGACCACAACTTTCATTTTAATTCATGGTTTTGATGCTGTTTTTTTTTTTCCTGCTATTACGCACCACCAGAACTTTGGAATCAAATGATTATTAAATGATAAAAAATAAGTCTGGAATTAATAACCTCTCATTAGAAGCTCAGATCAACATTTTATTGAGTTCCTTTTTTTTTTATTATTATTTATTTTCTATTTGGGTTAATCATTTTTGCTGACTTGAAACCGATTGAAACAATTACTCAAAAAAGTTTTAAAAATATTAAACTATTTGTAAACTATGTTGTTTAACTGACTATATAGCACTGTCCTGTTCCCTGACAAACACATTAAAATGATTAATAATTACCTAGCTTGCATAGTCAATTATAGGTACATAAATAAGGTTGTCTCTATCTTGAGAAATATTATGTCAATAATAATTAATAATAATTTACCTTATGCTCATAATATGTTCTTAGTGATTATCTAACAGCTTTAACGTTTACTATCTTTGTTTTATCCAGGGTTATAGGGGTTTGTATATGGCTACATTTAGTGCAGATAGCAAGCGGATAATCAGTGACATCAGCATAGAGCACTAATTGTCCTCATAATCCGTCATATTTATATGTTTATGTCATAGCTAAACTGTCTGGACAGAGTTTTGTGGACATCCCACAAATGCAACAACATGTGTTTGTTGAATGTCTCAGTTCAAATCCAGACTGTGAGGATTATTGAGCTTTAGGAGCATTAGGGAGATCAGACACTGATGTTGGGTGAGGACCTCTGGGTTTCTGTTAGTCTTCCAGTTCATCCCGAAGGTGTTTAGATTGGTTGAGTGATAGTCAGGGCTCTGTGAAGGACCCTCATGTTCTTCCACTCCAGATTTAACCTCCACACCACATCTTTATGGAGCTCTAAGGGGCTTTGTGCACAGATGCATTGTCATGCTGGAACAGGTTTGAACCCCTTAGCTCCTGTGAAGTCATTCTAGGGGCATAAGTTTGAGGAATAATCACACAAAGGTCAGGTGTCCAAAAATGTTTAGCCATCTAATGTATCTCAGATGTTAGCCTATTCTATGTGTCATGTTTGTTGCATATCTCTAAACAAGAAATCAACAAAACTACAGTGTGTTCACTGAGGTCAGTTGTGACCAGAGTTCATGGTCTTGTAACACAATGTCTGCTATCATATTATCAGGTTGTTGTTTTATGCCGTGTTCAGTTTGATAATGTGAGGGTTAAATCACAAATCCTCCAAAACTCAAGGTCAGAAATCTAGTGTTCATAGAGATAGACTATAGACTATATTTATGTGTCTGAAGTGTCTGATGTGGCATAGAACAGTCCAGTCTTAGACCGGAGCTGTTAGAGTTTAAGGTTAAGATCTTTCTTCAGAAGCTACGGTGGCCGGGAAGTGCAAAACAAATTAACAAAACCGAAAACACATTAACAAAACCCAAACCAAATTAACAAAACCGAAAACACATTAACAAAACCGAAAACACAACGACAAGTCAGACAACCCAGAAACGGTAGTGTATCGTTTTTGAATGGAAACTTACCGATCATTGGACAAGACACCTGTCACTCAAGATATACAGGTATGGAATCTTATGTGTAATGTGTAAAGTTCTCCGTTTAAATAAAGTTCTCCGTTCAAGAAAATAACAGAATTAATCCACAGTAATCCATTCCATCCATCCATTCCAACTTTTCCCGGTGGCAGACTGTTGAACTTCATGTATACTTTGAGTGACAGGTGTCTTGTCCAATCACAAACTATACCAACCGCTTCCGGGTTGTCTGAAATGTCGTTGTGTTTTCTGATTTGTTCATTTGTTTTCTGATTTGTTAATTTGTTTTCTGATTTGTTTATTTGTTTTCTGATTTGTTAATTTGTTTTCTGATTTGTTCATTTGTTTTCTGATTTGTTAATTTGTTTTCTGATTTGTTAATGTGTTTCATGCACCGATTCAGACAACCCGGAAGCGGTAGGTATAGTTTGTGAATGGAAACTTACCGATCATTGGACAAGACGACTGTCATTAAAGATATAAAGGTGAATGAAAGGTGTCTCGTCCGATGATGGTAAGTTTCCATTAACAAATTATACCAACCGCTTCCGGGTTGTCTGACTTGTTAATGTGTTTTGGGTTTTGTTAATTTGGTTTGGGTTTTGTTAATGTTTTTTGGGTTTTGTTAATGTGTTTTCGGTTTTGTTAATGTGGTTTGGGTTTTGTTAATGTGGTTTGGGTTTTGTTAATGTGGTTTGGGTTTTGTTAATGTGGTTTGGGTTTTGTTAATTTGGTTTGGGTTTTGTTAATTTGGTTTGGGTTTTGTTAATGTTTTTTGGGTTTTGTTAATGTGTTTTCGGTTTTGTTAATGTGGTTTGGGTTTTGTTAATGTGGTTTGGGTTTTGTTAATGTGGTTTGGGTTTTGTTAATGTGGTTTGGGTTTTGTTAATTTGGTTTGGGTTTTGTTAATGTGGTTTGGGTTTTGTTAATTTGGTTTGGGTTTTGTTAATGTGGTTTGGGTTTTGTTAATTTGGTTTGGGTTTTGTTAATGAGGTTTGGGTTTTGTTAATTTGGTTTGGGTTTTGTTAATTTGTTTTGCACTTCCCGGCCACCGTAAGAAGCTCTACAGTGTTTATGGCAGTTTAGCCTTTGAATTTTAGCTCAGAAAAAAATACTGTCATAAACTTATTATATTTCGATTTTTGATTTGTTAAGTTGTAATTATTAAGGTCACGGCACCACCAACCTCAAACTACTAAAACTTTTACAACTCTCGATATTTAATTATGATTGGCAGAACCGTTCATGTTCACAAATAAAAGAAAATGCATGAAGGATATTAGATTTTATTTCATCATTGTATTTCTTGCGATGGATGCAAGTTGTCCTGTTATTAATTATGTAATTGAATAAGTATAACAGTGTAAGAAATAAGTAAATAATAGCATATATATTATAGTGTGTACAGTTTGGTGGCTTAGTGCTTAGCATGTTTGCTACACACCCTAGGGGCTGAGGTTTGATTCCTGCCTTTGTTCTATGTGTGTGTGGAGTTTGCAGGTTCTCTCTGTGATTAGGGTTTTCTTCAGGAACGCTGGTTTCCTTCTCCAGTCCAAAGACATGTGTTGTAGGCTGATTGAAATCACTGAATTGTCCAGTGTGTGTGACTGTGCCCTGTAATGGGTCGGCACTCTGTTCAGGGTGTCCCCCACCTTGTGCCCTGGGACCCTTGAGATCATCCACAGGGTCCCTGAGACCACCACAGAGACAAAGGATAGTTCTTAATTATTAAATTGATAGACTTGTTTGGTTAGGAATGAAGCGTTTAGGAATGAAGTGTTTTATTCCTCTTTTTTTGCTGTTTGCTAACGATTACAATTTTTATTTATTAAAAATGACATTATTAATATTCAATGTTGTGGATTGTCATTATAAAAGTTTCTTTTCTCATTTATATAGCTGATAAAAACACCACTAACAACAATCACACAGCTTTTCACATTTCCAAGAGCACACAAAGTGAAAACTCATCATCCTGAAGCCTTCCTCATATCAGTAATCTTAAATGTTTAACTCTTGATTCTTCCAGTACAAAGCTCTGTCTTTGGAGACTCCTTCAAAAAAATGACTAAACATTAAATAAATATATTCATGATATCAGCAGTTACACAGCTTTAATGTGTGTTTATATAAATCGTCTGCTATACACACCCCTGTGTTAATTGTTATTTTAAAAAAAGGTTAACATATAAAGTTGTATAAGCCGCATGAACTACTGATAGAGCTGCTGTTATAGAAAATGAATCAAAATCATCATTATCATCGTCTTCAACATGTAGGACCAATCAAATTAAAGATTTCAACAGAGTGATGTGAAAAGTGTTTAAAAGTTTACCTCAGATTGTGTGTGTGTGTGTGTGTGTGTGTGTACCAGACCATATCAGCGAACTCAATCTGAGATAAGAATCCCAACAGTAATAATGTAATAAGCGCTGTTGTTGAGCAACATTTGAGCATGGCTTGTTGTTTTCACAATAAAAATATCATCTCCATTCAGAGTTTTATGACACTTTAACCTTTTGCTCTTGTTGTCTTTTCAGCTGCCATCGGCTCCAGGAGTCACTGCTCAGCTCGGAGAGCGGCTACAGCAACTACAGAGGAATCCTCAACTGGTGTGTGGTCATGCTGGTAAGAGCCTCACAGCAAAAGGACAACAAACATCTTAATAATATGCAGGTTTATGAAGGCCCAAGTTAAAATGATCTTATGTGGTCAGGCTTTATTAAAGCTTAATTTCTGCTCTAATAAGTTTTACATTTATGTAAAGGCTTGCAGATTTAGAAGAATAGAATAGAAGTCTTTATTTTTGTCAGATATAAATTACGGCACAGTGAAATGCTTTCTTTACATATCCCAGTTTTGGAGGTTGGCACGGGGTCAGCCATGATACAGCGCCCCTGTTGTGGCAGCTTGGCAGTTCTGGGGCTTGAACCCTGATCCTCTGTTCAACAACCCATAGCCTTAACCGCTTGAGCCTCCACTGCATAAAACACGAAACATGACCAGTAAGACCACAGGGGACGATTCACAGCTTATAAAAAAGCACTTGTACATCGAGTTAAAGCTTTTATTCAACACAATATGAATGCAAACCCAACCTAATTTTTTCCCCTGTCAAGAAATTTGAGCAAATTATTTTGAAAATCGTTGCAACACAAACTAAAAAAGCCTGAGCCCTGATGCTCTGAATCTAAAAACGAGAACTTTCTAATGCTTATCTGCAATTGCTTATCTTATAATTGCTTATAATACATTGTTCTAATCTTGTGACTGAATGTAAAACAACACAAAGTTAAGAGCCTTTACTATAAAGGACAATTACGATTGTAGATGCTGTAAACTCCTGTAACAATCCACTAAATTCTTAGAGCAAACTGTAAATGCTACCCGCAGTGCTACAAAGAGGAAATGGTTAACCATCGGAAATTTCAGGGCTAAAAAGGAAATGCAAGTTCAGTAACAACATTTTTTATACTTTTTTCTTTTTATTTTAGTTCAGTAACATATCTGTTGTTGTTGTTGTTGTTGTTGTTGTTGGTTTTTTAAAAATTAAATAAAGATTATTGTGTCAAAATAAGTGGGACACGGTGGCTTAGTGGTTAGCACGTTTGCCTCACACCTCCAGGGTTGGGGGTTCGATTCCCGCCTCTGCCTTGTGTGTGTGGTGTGGAGTTTGCATGTTCTCCCCGTGCCTCGGGGGTTTCCTCCGGGTACTCCGGTTTCCTCCCCCGGTCCAAAGACATGCATGGTAGGTTGATTGGCATCTCTGGAAAATTGTCTGTAGTGTGTGATTGCGTGAGTGAATGAGAGTGTGTGTGTGTGTGCCCTGCGATGGGTTGGCACTCCGTCCAGGGTGTATCCTGCCTTGATGCCCGATGACGCCTGAGATAGGCACAGGCTCCCCGTGACCCGAGGTAGTTCGGATAAACGGTAGAAGATGAGTGAGTGAGTGAGTGAGTGAGTGTCAAAATGAGCATGGAATGAATTAATATGGCTGATATTTCAATTTGGTTACCAGTCACTAGGTAAAGACTTTAAAATGCTGTAAGATATAAATAGGGTTGCCTGATATGTATAAAATAATCATTTGTCTAATACAACCAGTATTAAAATATACCATTTATTTAAATTGTTCTAAAATGTCTTTGTACATTTGTACTTTCACATATATTGTGATAAAAGAAAAACACACAAATCAGGCCAGCCAACACTAAACACCCAATGTTTAGTACTGTACATCAAGTGTATACTGTATAATCAACTGCCTTTCTTATTGCCCAGCCGGTTTTGTTTCTTCATGATCCTTCTGTGAATATATATTTTATGTTTTTTAATTAAATAGTACATTTATGCCAGTTTTGTACATAAGACACAAGTTTTTCTGCTCAGAATGCAGCCTCATCCATTTGGCCTTCCGTATACACTTTCACCTCAGTCTTCGTTTGACATCTAATCAGCAATGCAAATGTCGAGCTGGAACAACTGCTTTGCTTGGTCAGTGTGAGAACGTGAACTCAGTTGTGAAAGAATGACTTGGACCAAGCGAATGTGACTTGGCTTCGTTCCACCGCTTGCCACACTCATCTTAACGAGACACACAGCTTTCTTACCCTCTGTCTCTTTCTTTCTCTTTTCACACAATTAGTCTCACTTCTCACACCCCAGGAGTCGTACATGTGCTTGCTTCTCGCACCGATGGGCTGATAGTAGAAGTTAAACTCAGCTTCATATGCAGTTAGTCAGCTCATGTACAATCTGTTTCCTTTATTATATAATTATACGTGTTACTAAATATGTGAATGAAGAATTATAGAATAAAATCAACTCCATAATTAATGTCACACGTCACTAAATGCATATAAACAGAGGCAAATAGTTTTGAGCATTAACACTGGATAGTTCTTTCTTTCTTTCTTTCTTTCTTTCTTTCTTTCTTTCTTTCTTTCTTTCTATCCTTATATCTTTATAATACACCCTGGAGCACCAATGTATTGCTGGGCTCCTTAAACCTACATTAATATACCTTATATCACACTTTCTTGTGTTTTGGACAGTGAACCTGAAGGAAACCGACACAGATGAAGGGAGAGCTGGAGCTATAAGATGACAATGCCACCCTCTGTGCCAAAATGATAGCATTTAGAACGGAATATTTGGCGATGTGCCAGTAATATTTTTGCACAGAAAGTATTACAATAATCTTCTAGAAAACAATTCTTTTGAGTATAAAATCTGCAGTGTTAGAAAGTCAATGCTGCAGTTTGTGAGTGTTCTGGAATCATATTAAAGCAACACAACCTTTAATACAGAAGACCATCATGTTACATGATGTTCTTGGAAAAGTATTGTGTCCATAGGTTCCAGGACCTTTTACCTCTCTATGGGGACTCATTGGATCGTGATCCCACTGGTGTACTGGGACTTCATGATTTACACATTTGCACCACACACTTAGTGTTCTCACTTATCCCCGTCACCCTTCACCCTGTTCTCTCACCCACTGACCTCCGAAAGACCGTAAACAGAGCTGGACACTCTCATTGAGCACCAGGCTCGGGTACAGGCTTGTGAGCTTGCCGTCTATGCCGTCTATGACATGCCGACAGTGGTGTCCGTGCCAGCTTGTTCAACGGTGACTAAAGATGGCTACGAAACAGGAACGCATTCAAAGTTACATTATAGACCTGAAATAACTCTAGGTAAACTTTATTTCTGCTCACTAATCAAAACCCAGCATATTCACATTAATTTGGTTTAATGTATTCTTAGAAATCTTGTGTGTCCTTTCTAAAAATAAACAATTATTTCTCTTTAAGCTCAGAGCTAAAAAGAGAAAGGGAAAGAGAGAGAGAGAGAGAGAGAGAGAGAGAGAGAGAGAGAGTTTCTGAACTAACAAGTTTCTGATCTAATGTTAATCAAGACTTTGAAACAAGAACACAGCAACATTCCGCTCCAGGATTCTATTTTTCTCATTATAGACCCTCAAAATATCCCACAATGCTTTGTGTCTGAGAATGAGTAATTATGGTCATTAAGTGGGAACCTGCTGGTTGAGGATGATTCAGATGAGGAAAATACAGCTTGTGACTTGAAATGATGGTGCATAGTGTTGGTTTAAGCTACAAAAACATTATATACTCATATGCAACTCTATCTTTTTTCTTCTTTACCCGATTAGAGGTTAAGTCAATCTATATCTATCTCAAGAATCAATACACACAGTATAGTCTTATGTTGCGTTCAGTACTGTACTACAATGACTCAGGGCGGCAAACAAGAGCTGGTGACTTCTGACAACACGAGCAATATATTCCACTGAAAATCTAGTGGTATTAAAGGTATTAAATATTTAGGGGAAGTTCCAGAATGAAGAACCGGAGGTCCAGGTTGTGGAGTTGGACCTGATCTAACCCCGAAAGTCTTACTCAGGAGACACTGTACATAATGGAACACATTTATATCCAGTGTGAAACATACTGCGTTATCGCCATTCCCTGGATTTGACTCCAACCATGTACTAGGACATGTATCAGGTCTAACTTTTTATACTGCAGTGAGCGGTACTCGCTTGAGGTTGGGAAAGCGCCTCTTAAATCTTATCTCTACATCTGAGCTAAGAGGCGTTAGCACAGACGTGTTATTTTATTTACTTATTTATTTGTTTGTTTATTTATTTAATTTTTTTCTGGGGGCACGGTGGCTTAGTGGTTAGCACGTTCGCCTCACACCTCCAGGGTTGGGGGTTCGATTCCCGCCTCCGCCTTGTGTGTGTGGAGTTTGCATGTTCTCCCCGTGCCTCGGGGGTTTCCTCCGGGTACTCCGGTTTCCTCCCCCGGTCCAAAGACATGCATGGTAGGTTGATTGGCATCTCTGGAAAATTGTCCGTAGTGTGTGATTGTGTGAGTGAATGAGAGTGTGTGTGTGCCCTGCGATGGGTTGGCACTCCGTCCAGGGTGTATCCTGCCTTGATGCCCGATGACGCCTGAGATAGGCACAGGCTCCCCGTGACCCGAGGTAGTTCGGATAAGCGGTAGAAAATGAGTGAGTGAGTGAATGAATGAATGAATAATATTTTTTCTGAAAATAGGTGCAAATATCCAACTGAGGTGCTGGATTTAAAAATGTCCCACCCACTTTCTGTGCCACTCCACCTTCTAAAGATTAACACAGCTTGGTCATTTATGGTGATGAAAATAGCAATAGATAAAAATTATTCAAAAAAAACACATAAACTAGAATGACCGCCTTAGTCAGCAGTATGGGCACAATATGAGTACAAAGATCCCACTGAACTGGTAGATTTAAAAACCTCAACCTCAAACCTAAAATCCTTATTTATGATGTGGAAAAAATCTGGCTTGTGGCCAACAATAACAGCGACAATTTGACTTTAACCAGTAAAGTGAAAGGCAAGTCCATTAAATATGTGATTCATTGTCATTATCTTCCTACATTCCTACATGAACTGAGGTAGCAGCACTAAAATAGGTCAGTGGGTCCAAATGCTATTATTCGTGTGTGTGTGTGTGTGTGTGAGTGTGTGTGTGTGTGTGTGTGTGTGTGTGTGTGTGTGTGTGTGTGTGTGTGTGTGAATCACTTGTTGCTTAGTAACCATGCTTCTTTTTTGTTTGGCTCAGATAATACTGGGGGTGTTAAAAAGGTGTAGACAGCACTCCTGTCCGTTACAGCACTAGCAGGTTACTTAATGTTTACGTATATATATATATATATATATATATATATATATATATATATATATATATATATATATATATATATATATATATACGAATGTGTGAATTTGTGCATGGAGTGTCTTTATCTGGGTAGGAAACGTGAGTAGGGCACAAATGTGACACTTGTAGAGGGGCTCATTGTGGCAAAGCTTGGCCACTGGAAGGCGTCCATATGAGCGCTGGTGTAACGAGGTCATGGTGCAGTTCTGTCTAAAAACAGTCACATTTTTATGCACCGAATTTACGATGGCAAAAAGTCACTAAGGAAGATGTGCACAGTGAAACATGTTTTCTGGGAGATTCTACCCTTATTTATTGACATGTAAAAGAATTTACTGATAATCCAGTCTGGTATCTCATAGCTAAAGACTTTGATCCTTGAGACTGCTTTTTTTTTTTTTTACAGCCCTATAGAGCATGCCGTAAATGGTGGAAATTGAGCCGCAAAAATCCCGATTAACAAATGATTAACTACAACATTGTCCAAACAGAGAAACTCACATGTCTTTCTTTTTTTTTGAAGGTTTTGTCCAATGCACGCCTATTCCTGGAGAACCTCATAAAGTAAGTGAATGATCGTAGTGTTCAGTATCTTGGTGATGTGAAAAAAAAAACTTTTATCTAAGTGAACTTTCACAATAATGTGTGTATATGTATGATCCTTTGTCCCGGCCAAATGTCCGACGAATATGTATGTTACACTATGTACCTTGTAAAGCGTCCTTGAGCTTGGGAAAGGCGCTATATAAATTAAACATATTATTATTATTATTATTACTATTAATAATGACAACGAGTCATTTACACGTATCAGACTCGATATTAGAGAGAAAAGAAATCCTGACTCGACAAGTTACATGCTTATTGTTATAGGTTACGACAGCAGGAGACCACGTTGATTTCACTGTAGTGTGTTTTGAGATGCTTTTCTGTTCTGTGAGTACGGATGCCAGGTTCAGCCTATTATATCAACATATTATAAATATTACAGATCTGTGATCTGTGCAAATGTCCACCACTATGTACTTTAAAAAACGTCTATTTTTTATACACGTAAACATTTTCAGTGAGTCGAGCAAGTCTGGAAGTTTGAGTGTAAGTAGGTAGGGGTATTTTTACTGAAACCTGGCAACGCATTTGTGTCATCCTACAGTAGGTGTTCACAGTATCAATGCACACCTAGTCTAAATCTTTCAGGCAAGCCTTGTAAAAGAGTACTCTGTCTACTGTTTGTTTTTATTTGTTTAGGACACATTGTGTGTTCAGTAGAAAGCGAATTGTTTCAGTGATTTTGATCCTGATGTTTATTCTCTGTTTATCTTGTTCAGATATGGCATACTGGTGGACCCCATCCAGGTCGTCTCCCTTTTCTTAAAGGACCCATACAGCTGGCCTGCTGCATGCCTTATCATTGGTAATTTATAGTTTTTACTTTACAATTTAGCAGTTACAGAGCTTAGATACGGGGGGCACGGTGGCTTAGTGGTTAGCACGTTCACCTCACACCTCCAGGGTTGGGGGTTCGATTCCCGCCTCCGCCTTGTGTGTGTGGAGTTTGCATGTTCTCCCCGTGCCTCGGGGGGTTTCCTCCGGGTACTCCGGTTTCCTCCCCCGGTCCAAAGACATGCATGGTAGGTTGATTGAAAAAAAACTGGAAAATTGTCCGTAGTGTGTGATTGTGTGAGTGAATGAGAGTATGTGTGTGTGTGCCCTGCGATGGGTTGGCACTCCGTCCAGGGTGTATCCTGCCTTGATGCCCAATGACGCCTGAGATAGGCACAGGCTCCCCGTGACCCGAGGTAGTTCGGATAAGCGGTAGAAAATGAGTGAGTGAGATCTTAGATACACTTTTATTTACAGAACTTCCTTAGGCACAAACTCTATCCATATTCTACTGAAATGTCATTTGACATTTCTTCTCAATTAGTGCACATACATTTGATTCCTCTGTCCATTTTCAGGCAAAAAAAACCTAACCCTATTCCTAACCCTAATCCTAACCCTAAACGCTAACCCCAACCCCAACTCTAACCCAAAAGGTGTTGCATTCTTATTTTGTCACTTCCTTATTTTATATTTCACTTCCTCTTTTATACACCAAAACTATCTATATTACATGAATATATTCTTACTGTGGCAGTGAAATAGATTGTGAGCCAAACTTTCCTAATCAAAGCTAACAGTTTTTCCACAGTCGATATTTCGTTGTGTTGTGTTGTGTTGTGTTGTGTTGTGTTGAGGCGGATCGAGTCTGATTTGCGGATTTGTTTTTTTCAGTGTCTAACGTGTTTATCATGGCAGCTCTGTACACGGAAAGACAGCTGGCTATGGTGAGAGTCGCACGCTAATCGTCCGTAAACTTACACAAATCTTCTAGCAGCACTTAGAACTAACATCAGCTATAATTATCTGGTTATAATAACCTTATACACAGGTGTATTATGACCTGATGAGGTTTTTGTCACTTGCTTTCAGGGCAGAATCTCAGAGAGCACTGGGACTTTCCTCTACTGCATCAATCTCATCGCTGTTTTGTGTTTTCCATCTGCCACCGTCCTCACGCTGACCTCTATGACCCCAGGTAACGTTTCATTCGTAATAAATACACAAGAGATGATCTGTTCCTGCTGTAGGCTTCTGTCTGTACGGATACTAATCTGGATCATAAAGTGTGTCATTAATAGAACTGCCTGATTTACTCTGTCCTCATTAAGAGAACCTGTTTTATTCCCACCTCACTTTGGGGTCATTTTGGGTTAAAAGTTGGACTAAATATGGACCATTTTTTGCCTAAATTACATTTAGATCCATGGCTATAAACCTCCAATGTGCTGATTGTTCAAGTATTGCATCTTCTCTCTCTCTCTCTCTCTCTCTCTCTCTCTCCCTCTCTCTCTATGTCTGTCTGTCTGTCTTTGATTTATTTAGTTTAATAGGTTAAATAAAGGTGAAATTTGATTGGTTGATTAAGTATTGCTTCTTTCTTCTCTCTCTCTCTCTCTCTCTTTCTTAAAAGTTTGTTAACAATCTATTCAAAATTATATAATGCTTACCATGTGCATTGTTCCCTTAATGGACTTTGATTTGGAAATCAATTTGTAAAATATGTCCGTTCAGATTACGCACATATACACAGGAAACTGGAGCATCAATACATCAAGAAAATTAATTCAGAATTAATTAACAAGCCTGTATTTGTCCTCTCAGTAGCTCTAACTGTACTTTTTGCTCTTGTTATTATTATGTTCCGTTTGACATTTCCACCATGCACTTGATTATACCCTGTGTGTGTGTGTGTGTGTGTGTGTGTGTGTGTGTGTGTGTGTGTGTGTGTGTGTGTGTGTGTGTGTGTGTGCGTGCAGTGGGTGGAATCATTGCACTATTAGTATACACAGTCCTGTTCCTGAAGCTCTACTCCTACAGGGATTTGAATAAATGGTGCCGGGAAATCAGACACGTCCAAGCCCGAAAACTGTCTCGCTCCAACTCCTGTGAGTACAAACATCACACACAGCAGAGCGCACGTGTGGCTGAGCGTATTACCAAGAACCACTTATATAAAATACTGCTTTGAGAAGTGACTTGGTATTTAAGAACAAGCCGTGTGGTTAAAACTGACGAATCTCTAAATGTAAATCTCAAAATGTTTTTTACTTTTTGCCTTCTAATGAATAACCGTATTTGCAATCGTATGATTTGGAATTAGGAATCTGTAACAAACAAAACTAATTTTTTGCATGTAATTTTTTGCAAGTCGCACATGCAGCTAACGTTCTCTTGATTTTCTGCCTTTAAAACTACAGCCAAGTAAAAGTCTCCATTTTTCTGTGGTATTGATTGAGGATTTGGATTTCTTTTGGTTTGCGCGTCATTTCTTTTTATTGGTATGGAGCTTGGTTTCTGAATACACAATCCCAAAATACAGCGGTTTCATTTTTCAGTGCAGTGAAACCTTAGTG
Source organism: Tachysurus vachellii (assembly GCF_030014155.1). NCBI lineage: Eukaryota > Metazoa > Chordata > Actinopteri > Siluriformes > Bagridae > Tachysurus > Tachysurus vachellii. Next base: position 14,188,941 of record NC_083480.1, read on the forward strand.
TGTCTCAGATTGCTTTTCCTCGAAGGAACACTGAAGCTGTAGGGTAACGTTTTTCAGGCCAGAATAGATCACAAGTGTGATTTAATTGTTGACTCATTAATCCAGTTGACCTGCATTAACCCTGAGTTAAACTGGAGTGTGAAATCACCAGGCTTTCATTACTATTCACAGTGAATAGTGTGTTTATTAATTTAGTTTACTCCAGACCTGAGTATCTATGATTTTTGTTGACTCTTTTGTTGGCTTTTAGAAGAAGAAGAAGCCTTCTAGATTACATTACAGTGAAAATCTCTCTTTACATATCCCATGATACAGCACCCCTGAAGCAGAGAGGGTTAAGGGCCTTGCTCAAGGGCCCAACAGTGGCAGCTTGGCAATGCTGGGGCTTAAACCCTTTGATCAACAAGCCAGAGCCTTGACCACTTAAGCGACCACACACACACACACACACACACAGCTGGACAAAGGCGAGTGAGGATCCAAGTGCAGTCATACATTTAATGGTCAAAAACAAGAACCAGGAACACCAAAAACAGGAAAACAGACAGACATGCAAAACTAGGCAGAAACCAGGCTAACAGGAAACAAAACATAGCTGAGGCAAAACTAGGCAGAAACAGAGCTCACAGGAAACAGAACAGAGACACATAGACAGAAAACGAGCAAAACAGGGTAGAAACAGAGCAAACAGTAAACGGCGCATAGACAGGCAGAACTATAGACACCGGGACATATAGACAACGACTAGCAAACAGTGTATATATAACTGACAGGAACCAATGACAAAACAGAGACAATCAGAGACAAAGACAACACACCTGAGGGGATGAATGAGTTCAATCAGTGGCCATGGGAACAGACGAGTGGGCGGAGCAAACAATTAACAACAGGGAAAGACAGCAGACAGAAACAGGGCAAAAACACAGACAGACTCATTACACACACACACTTCCAGACTTTCCGCTCTTGCTGTATGTGATCTTTCATCCTTTACAGTCCTGCCATCTACTGGACTAAATACAGTTCAGTATTTTTTGTTCTAAAACACATGACTGCATTAGAGAGCAGCCTGTGAAGGAGCATGTCTTGGTTAAGCCTACTGAACAAGTCCAAACCCTTTAATTTCAGTCTGAATGAGAGTCGTAAACCTGTTTATTCCGAATGAATGGGTAAATGAAGATTTTTTTATCTGACTCACTGATTCAGACTCACTGGTTCATCACGGTTCATTCAGTGCTTCTTAAAAGTGTGTAGAACTAAGACCAGCTGTATGTGTGCAAAAATGACGACTGGAAGTTTTTTAAATTATTGTAGCGTTGAAATTCGGCTTCATGTAGTTTGACATTTATGTATTTATTTTAATCACATTTATATCCTCATCCGTGACTGCTCTCTCGAAACTAGCCTGAAAATCTGCAATGTCTTTTTTGAAAAGAAATAAGCAATATATTATCTTTGTGGATTGGATAATTTGAATAAACCATAATATTAAAATCTGTCTGATGAAAACTTTGCATTTTTTAATTTTATTGATTTTATAGAGTGAATAAATAAACAAACAAACAAACAAACAAACAAACAAATAAATAAATGATACTCACTGGTGCCACCTAATGATTCAACTAACCGAATCATTTTGGTCAACGGAATCAAAAGATTCGATTTACTGGGATAAATCTAAATGCACCCGTATTCAGGTAGCAATAAAATGAACATGGAAAGAGACACTTAAAGAGAAGTACAGGGAAGATTAGTAGATTTTTTTTTTTTTTTGGCAGCAACGGACGTTAGACGATGAAGGTACTGAGAGCAATACAACTGCTCAGATCACAAGCTTCTGATTTGTTGATTCGGGAAATATTTTGTTCTGTTACCCTTCGCTTTCACTGGCTGCAGGTCCGTCTGTGCAGAGAGCCAATGGGAATGCAGCACACAGTCACGTGACCTACCCGGGCAATCTCACCCATAGAGGTACTGTACTAATGATGAAAGGTTTCATGATATGGATAGTTGCTTTAATACTCTGAGAGTTAGGATCCATGATCTCTCTCTCTCTCACACTCACACTCTCATACTGCTCTGTTCATGTCCTGTCCCAATTCTCCTTTCCCATAGATATGTATTATTTCATTTTTGCCCCAACGCTTTGCTACGAGCTGAACTTCCCTCGATCCTCACGAATACGGAAGCGCTTCCTGCTCAGGAGACTTTTTGAAATGGTGAGGTTAATAAAATGTCTATAAAGTATATAAGTATTAGCTATGAGTCTTATGAGACTAATCAAGAAATTAGAATGTTTCTGGACATCACTGTCCCGGTGTGTGGTGATCCAGAGTCCTTACTAGTGGCCCAACTTGTCTAGACCAGATACTGATTTACTGTCTAGGGAGCCAGAGAGCTGATTAAGACACATAAGACATCAGTCTAACATTTATTTCCACACCATATCTCTTTTAATTACAGCTCTTTTTGATGCAGTTACAAGTCGGCTTGATACAGCAGGTACGTGTGGATAAACTATGGCTTGTATTTAATTTCCCTTTATCATCATTTGTGTTTTTCCTGTAGTGAACAAATAAACACTCTCTTTTTTTAGTGGATGGTGCCAACTATCCAGAACTCCATGAAGCCTTTTCAGGTAAAGATTATTCATTTTGTTATTTGTTAGGGTTTTTATGTCAATCCAAATTGTCTCTATTATTAAATAGAGAACAGTACATGGATAATGCTGTTTAATGGTAAAGTAAAAGTTCAAAGTCACAACTGACCATAAACTAGCCACAAGTGGTCATAATAAAGGTCTGATGTTTCACACTGTACATTACAACATGACCTACTACACAATTTTTTGTAGCATTTATTGCATGCCTTATTGCGTACGTTTGTGGATACTGATGAATCTATCTATCTATCTATCTATCTATCTATCTATCTATCTATCTATCTATCTATCTATCTGTCTATCTGTCTGTCTGTCTGTCTGTCTGTCTGTCTGTCTATTCATCCATCTATTAGGCATCATAATACCACAGCATCGTTGAAATCATGATATCCAGTCTGTCAGCGCATAATGAAATCCTCCACACTTTTGGGTTTTATTTATATTGGAAGTAAAAATTAAATAAATAAATAAAATAAAGCATGTACATTGATTACTATAACCTTTTAACCAGTACAGTGCCATCCATTTCTGCCAGTGGAATGAAAATTTGACTTAAGGGACATTTTCAATCAGCATAAACAAATGAATGATTTTCTGGCCGTGAGTCTGATCTAAAATGCATCAGGACTCTGCTGATAACCGTACATAGAATAACATCATGAAAAACTACAAAATATTAAAAGCCCTGAGTGTCTACGTTCATATTAGCTTCATATATAGCACCACTGTGTAGTGAGACATAACTAAGACATTCAAATCGTCGCTGTCGGGCGGAAACCTCGTATGTCAAAATTTGGTCAATTTCATATTTTTTCCACATATCGATGCTATTGGTCAGTCCCCACAAGGGTCTGTTATTTTTACAGGTTATTAACCAATCTAAAGTCTTGAAAATAGCTTGATAAAATCTCATAACTCCATTGGACACTTCAACTGTCCACCCCTTCCTCACTCCGCGGCATATCTCTCCTTAATAAGAGTTGCAACGAATCAACACGTCTTCTGAGGTAAATGTCTTCAAAACACTGGGCTCAAAGAAAAACAAAATCTTGACCCCCGCTAGTTCTGGTGCTCGTCTGAGGACAGGAATTTAGCGCAAGACAATCCACTGCAACGCGGACTAAACCCTGTGCACTGCAGATAAGGTACGGCGTTTTTTTTTTTTTTTTTTTTCCATTTCCTGAAAAATTACGGTTTTGGAGATACGAGGATTCCGCCTGACAGCGACGAAATGCTGAACATGGACGCAACCAAACAGGAGAAAACTAAATTTTTTAGCCTCTGGGGAAAAAAGGTTAAAGAAAAACTGTATTTACAGTATAAATATACAAGTGCTTATACTTGCTTTTTGTGGATGAAAGAAGAAGAATCTTTGATATTTTGTTGGATATTAATCATCTCTGTTGTTTTGTGATAGGACATGGATTTGTCCAGGATGGTGGAGCGTCTCCTGAAGCTTGCTGTGAGTACAGGACACTTGTATGTGTCCTGTTCTCTGTAATTTCCTTCTGTAAATAGCAGTGTTAACTAGAACTAGAGATTACGCTGTTATTGAGTGTCTGTATCAATATTATACATTTACTCCATATTATAGCTGTGATGGATCAAGTGGTTAAGGCTCTGGGTTGTTGGTCAGAGAATCAGGGGTTCAAGCTGCCACTGTTGGGCTCTTGAGCAAGGCCCTTAACCCACTCTGCTACACCCTGTGTTTTGACTCCAACCACTAAAAGTTGGGATATGTGAAGAAGGAATTTCAAAATAAAGGCTTCTGTTTTTCTATAGCTTAGTGTTAATTCCTGTTATACAAAGATTTATTTTGGGAAGTCATTGCTTAGTGGTTATGCCATTGAACTATTGCTCAAAAAGTCGAGTTCAAATCCTTTCACTATTGAGCAAGATCCCAGAAATGATGAAAATTGAAATTATCTTTGGAAACAGTTTTGTTCATTCATAGATTTGACTTTATTAAATATATTGCATAATGTTTTTTAAAATGGTGTTATTTTGCATGCATTTGTGTTGTAATATTCTTAGATTTTAATTATAGATACATGATGTTGATCGTATCCAAAATTTAATCGCTGTGCTCATGTATGTCCATGATTACTACTTACTTCATTATGGAAGTGCGACAGAGGGAACAAGAGAGAAAGAAAGGATAGAGACAATGGGCAAGCGAGAGACAGAGGGAAGGAGGGTGAGAGAGAGAGAGAGAGAGAGTTGGAGGGAGAGAGAAAGAGGGATGGAGGTAAAGAGAGGGAGAGAGAGAGAGAAGGAGGTAGAGAGAAAGAGAGGGGAGAGAGAGAGAGAAGGAGGGAGAGAGAAAGAGGGAGGGAGGGAGAGAGATAGAGGGGGGGAGTGGGAGGGAGGGAAAAGAGAAAGAGGGACAGAGGCAGGGAGAGATGGAGGGGGAGAGGGAGGGAGGGAAAGAGAGAGAGAAGGAGGGAGAGAAGCCAATTTTAGATACATCATGTTGATGTCTATGATTTTTTCTCATTCTAAAGCTTAATTAGAAAAGTTTGGAGTGTTTCCTGTGTCTCATTATCACAAAAGAACAAAGGAGGATGGTGGCATCTCGACCTCTAACCCATCCTCTCCTCTCTTGCAGGTCCCTAATCATTTAATATGGCTAATCTTTTTTTACTGGTTATTCCACTCCTCCATGAACTTTGTTGCAGAACTGATGCAGTTTGGAGACCGAGAGTTTTACAGAGACTGGTGGTGAGTACTGTACGGTGAGGGCACGCTGAGGAACGATCTTTTAACCGTGCCAATAAAATCAGTACAAGGATGATGCTAATTATTTGAGATAACAATATGATCAATCTTTTAAAGAAGTCATTTTTTACCTTTAAAAAGACCTCTTATTTACCACAAAACACACCACTACTGTACCACTGTGGATATTTTGTGTGCTTTGTGCAGTGCATTTGAAGCTCATTTTCTGGGCCAGAAAAGCATGAACAAAAGCCTTAAATGAATGCATTAACCAGATCCAGTGTATCCTATATCTTATAATATTGTATATTTAACATTAAATGGCTACTACACGTCTAAAAGCACTTAAAAAAAAGTTTATGGTCATTCAAATGCTATCTGCCATAGTCTTAATTGTTTTTTTATACTTGTAGGAACTCAGAAACAGTGCCATATTTCTGGTCAAACTGGAACATCCCTGTCCATAAATGGTGCCTGCGGTGAGTCAGAGCTCATTATTTATCTATCTGTCTACAGTTGTGCTCAAAAGTTTGCATACCCTGAAAGAAATTGTTAAACATTGGAATTTATTTGGAAAATATGACTGATCATTACAAATATTTTTTTATTATTTAAGGATAGTCCTTAATTATCACATAGTTGTTTTACTCCTAAACCCTGATGATAACTGAAATCACAAACAACCCTGATCAAAAGTTTATATATCCTTGAATGTTTGGCCACATTATACAGTACACACACAGTTTGACACACGGAGGTATAAATGGCTATTAAAAGAAAGTTTCCACACCTGTCAGTAATTGTAGTTGTAAATAGTCTGTAAATAAATAGTCAGTGAGTTTCTCATGAGGTGATGCACTGACTCGCCTGGATACTGCACCACAGGGAAGACAAAAGAACTGCTAATGGAGCTGCGTAATAATGTAGAGGAACTTTATAAAGTAGGAAAAGGATATAAAAAGATCTCGACACTTAAAAAAGCCAGTCATTGCTGTTCAAACTGGGGGGCACGGTGGCTTAGTGGTTAGCACGTTCGCCTCACACCTCCAGGGTCGGGGTTTGATTCCCGCCTCCGCCTTGTGTGTGTGGAGTTTGCATGTTCTCCCCGTGCCTCGGGGGTTTTCTCCGGGTACTCCGGTTTCCTCTCCCGGTCCAAAGACATGCATGGTAGGTTGATTGGCATCTCTGGAAAATTGTCCGTAGTGTGTGATTGCGTGAGTGAATGAGAGTGTGTGTGTGTGCGCCCTGCGATGGGTTGGTGGTAGAAAATGAGAGAGTGAGAGAGTGTGCTGTTCAAACTCTGATAGAGGTGGAAGATAAGAGGTTGTGTTGATACTAAACCATGCTCAGCTAGACCAAGAGACGAGAAACACGATCACACGCGACAGCCATAAAGGATCAACAACCGATAAAGAACATGAGAAACACACAGTGTTAAATACATACAGGGAACCAATGACAAATGAGAACAGGAACACATGACTACATAACCAATTAGAACATGACACATACTGTACACAAGGCAGGAGGACATAAGGGCAAGGGAACAAAACAGCAGAAACAGATACTGTATCAAAATAAAAGACATAGAATACCGAACACAAGACAAAACACAAAACCTATGTTACATCGTGCCATTCTGTTACTGTATGTCGTACAAATTATCTTGAGTCCTAGAAGAAATAAAATGAATTAGTTTTGACTCCTCACTCATGTTTTCTTTAAAAAATGGTACACATCTTGCAATTTCTCCCAATGTATGCAAACTGTATCTAGCAACCACATCAGTCCCACATCTTTTTTTAATTAATATATGAATTCCTTTCTGTTTCTTCTCTGCTTTCAGGCACTTTTATAAGCCCATGTTGAGAAGAGGTGTGAACAAGCTGACAGCTCAGATCGCTGTGTTCTTTCTCTCCGCCTTCTTTCATGAGGTTTAACACCTTTAAAATCATTTCAAGAAATGTTTCTGTCTTTGCTCCTAATTATTAAAGATCGTTAAGATCATGGTTAATATTACAAAAAGTTCAAAAGCAAAAGCTTCATGAAAAAACCCTATTGATGGTTTTCCTAATTTGTCTCCAAGTTGTTTTACTGATTAAAACCTGTTCTACAAGAGTTTTTCTAAACATTTTAAATTAGCATTTGATTTGTCTGGCCATGTGTGTGATAACCTGTAAGTTGTGTTTGTTCTGTCTCAGTACCTGGTGAGTGTGCCGCTGAAGATGTTCCGACTTTGGGTGTTCATGGGAATGATGGCTCAGGTTAGTCACAAATCCCTAAAGAATACTCCTGAAGTATAAACACCATTTTCCAAATAAAGCTTTTAAAAGATTTGTTGGTTTCAGGTTCCGCTCGCCATGTTTGTGGGACGCTTCCTGAGAGGTAACTATGGCAACGCGGCGGTCTGGATCTCTCTGATCATCGGACAGCCCATCGCTGTGCTCATGTACGTCCACGATTACTACGTACTTCATTATGGAAGTGCAACAGAGGGCGGAGCTTCACCATGATAAGCAATTTGTTCCATTAAAAAACAACAACACAACTTCAGATGTATTTAAATGAAAGATTTTTAACGACAAGTGAAAGTCCTTACATCATTACCACAAAAAGGGAAATCCTCTGCTAATGTACTTTATAAGGGCAAAGAGAGAGAGGGAGCAAGAGAGACAGAGGGAAGGAGAGAAAGAGCGAGAGACAGAGAGAGAGTGAGAAAGAGCGTGAGAGAGAAAGAGGGGGCGAGTGAGGGAGAGAGGGAGCGAGAGAGAGAGGGAGAGACAGAGGGAGGGAGAGAGTGAGACAGAGAGAAAGAGAGAGAATGAGTGAGAGAGACAGAGGGAGAGCGAGAGAGACAGAGAGAGGGAGAGAGAGGGAGAGAGAGAGAGAGAGAGAGAGAGACAGAGAGAGAGAGGGAGCAAGAGAGACAGAGAGAGGGAGAGAGAGAGAGACAGAGAGAGGGAGAGAGAGAGACAGAGAGAGGGAGAGAGAGAGAGACAGAGAGAGCGAGAGAGACAGAGAGAGAGAGAATGAGAGACAGTGAGAGAGAGAGAGAGGGAGAGAGAGAGAGAGCGAGAGAGGGAGAGAGAGAGAGAGACTGCCCAGCCAAAGCATCAGCATTAAAATGCCATGAAGCTCACACACCCTGATGACCACAGCGAGCTCACACCACAAACACATGGCCATTTTCTCTCTCTCTTATTTTATGAACATTTTATGAACATTTTATGAACATTATCTGCGCTTTGTAACTGTTTAAGTCAGTTTGGTTTTATAGTTTGCTTCATTTACATAGTAAAGCCATTTAGGTTTTTGCACTTTATCAATAATGCAAAGTTTCCTGAGCCTTTCATCAGTTATTATTATTATTAAAAAAATCAATCAGTCCTTTATATAAATTAATTACAATTCACATGAATGTTTTATGTTAATGTAAAAATGGTTGATGCTTGGAAACGTACGTTAGTTATTTTAACTTTAGTTCGAATTTAATGAAATTTTCTGTTGTACTTTTAAGACACTGGACCAGATTTGAGCTACTTTTGACTCCTTTTTACCCAAAGATATCAGTTCGTGAATCAATCTGACTTTGTAAGATTTATGACTTTAATAGATTTTAATGGCTTAAACATTATAAAAATCAGTGTTTTTATTCCAGACTTTTCCACTGTGCATTTTTTATACAGATTTGGTTTTATAAGAGGTTTCATTGTAGTGAGAGGTGATAATAAAAATAAATAAATAAATATATATATATATATATATACAGTATATAAATACCACTTATTTGTCCCGAGACCGTTAACATAAACCATGTACAGATTTGAAAACAAATTAAAGTCACAGTGCTATGGTACTGACTCCATTGTGGCAGCTGATGTTCCAGTTCAGAAATAAAGCTGGTCAGTCCAACGACGTCTAGCGTGTGTTTTACACGAGTTACACATTCTCTTTGCTCTGAATGTCTGTTTTACAGTTCAGTCTGGCTTGCTAGCTCACACTGCATATAAAACATATAAGACATATATATAAGGGGGGGTGGGAGGGTGGTGATGGGGGGTGGAAATCTGGTGTAAGGAGGAAAAAAAAAAGGTAAAACAGGTCCGGAGTGAAGGAAGGGATCAGATGTGCCTGTGACGTTATTTCTGGAAAAACAGAAGCAAAAGGAAACGTTAGTAAGCTAGAACAGATCAAATCTACAGAAATACAGACTCTAACTGACACTGTACTGAATCATCAGCTGCATTGGAAGGTGTTTGTTCTAAATATGGTATCGTTTCTATGGTAACAACTTACACAGGGGCTTGTATAGTGACAAGCTCACGCCACGTATAAACGTGCTGTTATGGACATATAAGGTTTTGTCTTTTTTTGTTTGTTTGTTTGTTTTTTTGTCGTATTACCCTAAAAAGAGAGAAAACGCTGATATACGATTAAAAAAAAAAACAGAAATTGTAACAGGAACCTATTTTTCTTAAATGCTTAAAACGTACAATGTGTTTTTGCTTAAATAAGTAAATACAATACAACTGCAGTGGCATAAGAGCAATAAAACACATCAGAGCATCCTGTTATAGGAAAATGATCAACCTGATGATCAAACAACCTACCGTCGATCTGATACAGTAGATGCCTGGGGTTCTGAACTTGCACCGTCTTACCTTCGCCTCACCCCCTAACCCATCAAAAATGGTTCTATAATTCAAAGAATGCGTACAGTAAAATGAGTGGCATTCATTTCTGAAATTTTAATAGAATAGATCTCAACTTTTGAGGTTGGTTTCAGAGCACAGTTTCAGCCATGAAACAGCACCACTAAAACAGAGAGAGTTAAGGGCCTTGCTTAAGGGCCCAAAAGTTGCAGCTTGGCAGTGCTGAGGCTTGAACCCAGATCTTCTGAACAAACACCCAGAGCCTTAACCACCTGAGCCATCACTGCCCAATCACTGTATCTCTATGAAGTTTTTATTTTTATTTTGTATTTATTTTCAAGTTTTGAAATGATGTGTTTATGAATGACAGATTTAAAAATAAATAAAAGAATAAAAATTAAATAGTTGATCTGTTCATTTTGTGAAATATTTTAAACTGAAATGATAAAAAACACGTCAATGGGAGGAGTTTGCTGTGAACTATTTTGTCAGAACAATGTTGTTTTTGTTGAAATCTATTTATACTGTTTTAGAATGTGCTGTATTTATTATTATTATTATTATTATTATTATTATTATTATTATTATAACTACTCTTACTACTACTACTACTACTACTACTAATAATAATAATAATAATAATAATAATAATACTAACAATAATATGATGTTCTTTTTAATGAACATTTCAATATAGTTCTCTAAAAAGACCTATTTTTGGAATCCAGATTGCATATAAAGCAAGCGATTGAACCACTGTTTTCTATAGAACCGTTCCTTTTAGAACTGTATAACAGCACGTCTCAATGTGTTATATTTTTTACTAAAATCGTGCTTGGTGTATAAAATAATGCTTAGAATGTGTAACAATGGTGGTGCACTAGAGGAAGAGCTCATGCTTGTGAACATGGACTCACCTTTGTTTTGTTTTGTACCGGCAAATAGAGTTTAAACTCGGCTGGCAGCTCGTCCTCCGAGTACAGTCTGTCAGAAAAGTACACTCTTCTTATGCGGCAGTTTGCGTGGATCTGGAAGATGATTGATAAAGTAATTGATGATCAGTAAAATGCAGAAAAACTTCAAAAATATAACTGACGTACTTATTTGTCCTAAGTTTGTCATGAGCGCAAGTACACTCTTATTCATAGATTTGGGTTAGATTTAATGTTATAGTAATGTTATTGTCCTTTAAATCAGCACAATATTTTGCTGAATGTACCAAAGAAATATATAGCAAAGCAACTCAAAGATGAACTGAATCAAATAAAATAAAAAGAGAAATTTCTAATGTAATTTAAGGTCATTGTGAGAACGAACATAATATAAAATGTTTACTCCCGAAAATTTACGATGGTATCAAATGAATACAAATTGTAGGGGAAAAAAATGTAGGGAACTGTGAAGCATAAAAGTGTAAATTGACCAACATGATTAAAATAAAATTGAACACCTTCTCAGAAATGCATTACCAAACATCTCCTTGATGTTATTAAAGATTACGTTTAGGATAATGACTGACGTACAGGCTGCTATTTTGAGTATAGTGAAGACGTTTTGCTACCTGTACTTGCAGCGTCTCGATGTAGTTGGTGCCGTAAGCTCTCTTTGTGAAGTCGGACAGGTTGAACTGGATCTGGTTCCAACCTTTATCCAGCCACATGGGCATGGTGCAGATGAAGGGATTCACCCGTGTGGTTCTCTGGTAGCTACTGGCTCGGAATCTCCGCCGCACGTTAGCATCATCCAACACCTGAGACAAGACAAATGAGCATTTCTGAGATACAGTATCATGCACACACAAAACACTTAGCAGGCGTGTAATTACTGATTGCTGAAATGGAAAGTAACATCTGCTCAGTGGTGCTCTTGTTTCTTTAAAATCAGCAGGGAACAGGAAGCACCAATTGTCAGATGTTATTTGGTGTGGCTCCAGGTTTCCTTACCTGAACTTCAAATGCAAAACCTTTCTTTAGATTCTTGATTATCATGACCAGGAAGGGAAGTCTGATGCCCAGGGTTTTCTTTGGATCTTGCGGGCATGTGATGTAGGTCGTGCTGTGAAAGTGAGAGAGACAGAAATGATTCAATTCCTAATGAATGAACAGGAAACTGAGTTGCAGCTACGTCTTAATGCTTACCAGACATTGGTTCCTTCTACCTCAAGCACTAGTGACTGGATGTCGTTGTCTGTAATGCGCTTTATATGTCCATTTCTCACCTGAAAGTACAGTTTAAATAAATATATAGAGATACAGGGACAGATAAAGCTATTAAGAGAGATATATCTCTACAGTTAGTGTCATGATAGTGAGTTTGTATTACAACTGTGTGTAAGATTACAGACAGCTTGCAATGTGTCTGTTGTATTAAACACTTTAGTAAAATTAAAAATATGTCCATCTGGACATATCTGGTGCTTTAGTTTTAGAAATTAATAATATCAGTCGAACTAAATGATTATCAGTAATAATAATAATAATAATAATAATAATAATAATAATAATAATAATAATAATAATAATAATAAAAGCGAACTAAATGAGATAAATGATGGTTATTTGGTGCCTGAGCAGAAGTTTACCTGTTTATCCCATATTAGTAGAGGTTTGCTTCCGATGCTGTACAAAATGGACAAGAACCCGCTTTGAAATGTATTTTTAAACATAATGTAAAATGTTCTAAATGATCTGTTTTATAAATCACTTCTGTTTACAGCGATTCGCTCTTAACTTGTGCCTTAAATAACCGCTTAAATAACTTGTGCCTTAAATAACCGCTTCGGGTAGCAACAAAATCCGAGTGACGTTCCAAAACAAAAGACTAGAATCAGAATCAGAATCAGAATCGCATGCTCAACAAATCTCCAAATTTCCGTCTATCTATCTATCTATCTATCTATCTATCTATCTATCTATCTATCTATCTATCTGTCTGTCTGTCTATCTATTTTATCTATCTATCTATCTATCTATCTATCTATCTATCTATCTATCTATCTATCTATGTCTGTCTGTCTGTCTATCTATTTTATCTATCTGTCTTCATCTATCTATCTATCTATCTATCTATCTATCTATCTATCTATCTATCTGTCTGTCTGTCTGTCTGTCTGTCTATCTATTTATCTGTCTGTCTGTCTATCTATCTATCTATCTATCTATCTATCTATCTATCTATCTATCTATCTATCTATCTATCTATGTCTGTCTGTCTATCTATTTTATCTATCTGTCTTCATCTATCTATCTATCTATCTATCTATCTATCTATCTATCTATCTATTTTATCTATCTATCTATCTATCTATCTATCTATCTATCTATCTATCTATCTATCTATCTGTCTGTCTGTCTGTCTGTCTGTCTATCTATCTATCTATCTATCTATCTATCTATCTATCTGTCTGTCTGTCTGTCATGCATTCTTTATTATTTCAATATTTAGACCTGATGCTGTATGTACTGGGTGTCTTTAAATAAAAAAAAAAACATCCATATAATTGTTATTGTATTTATCTTCCTTGCGTTTTATTCCATATGTTTTGCTTCCCTGTAACATCCAGGGCATCAAATATTACAGCACAAGAACAGTGTTCAAGAAAGCAAATAATTTTATATTTGACATGTTAAATGTTTTATATTTGACATGTTTACTTTATCGAGACACTGTGGTCTCGATAAAGCCTCACACACTCTTCTCATGGTGGCACTTCATTCAGGAGTTTTATCTTACTCAGGCCTTCATTGCTTCTGGCCTTCATTCACAGCTGACAGTGAATCACTCATTAGATCTCACACACTGGCAAGACACAGAGAGGCATTTGTGCCTCCAAAACCAAAAGAGTTTGTGAGTGCGACTCTCCTGCCTCCTGTCTTCCAGGGCTGGGCAGCACAGGGCACGTAGTTCAGATCAAACTCCGGCTCGGTTCGGTCCAGGTTCAGAGTTGGAGGAAGGATTGCATGGTAGCACGCGAGTGCTGTGAATGCTGCCTCTAGAGCGCCAGCTGCTCCAAGAAGATGCCCTGTGGCCCCTTTAGTGGAGGAAACAGCAAGAGACTGTGAGTGCTGCTGGAAGAGTCTTTTGACGGCAGTGTTTTCTGCAGCATCTCCCAGGGGTGTAGAAGTGGCATGAGCATTCACATACGTCACTTCTGATGGAGACACATCAGCGTCATGCAGAGCCGCGGACATGCACCTGGTGCAAAAAGTAAATAAGTGTTATTAACAAGAGTTAGCATGAAATTTGTACTAAAAATAGAAAGGTTAGGTATCAGTACTTTACAAATTTGACCACATTTTTTCATATAAATAAATATTCATAATTTATCTTACAGATTTGACCGATTTTTTTTTATATTATTCAAGGCATTGTTCTAAAATATTTTAAAGCATTTTTTAAGCATATTTTAAAGCAAATATTTAAGAGTACTTAATAGCTGATATTTGTTGGTTTTATATATAATATATATTATATATATTATATATATAAAACACTATATAAAACATGGGTGTGCCATTACAGGATAAAACATATAAAACATGGGTGTGCCATTACAGGAAAACAGTCAGAGAAAGAGTTTGTCCTCACCAGTGTAGATTATTTTCCTGTAACAGCACATCCTGAAATGCTTTACTTTGCTTTATGCTACAGCAAAAGTATTTCATATATTAAAGAGCATAAAGTTATCAATTTGTAGTTACTGTCTAACAATGCTGTATAACAATCGCAAAAGTTAGTAAGCACACTATATATATATATTCACCATACTACCTGAAAGCTCCATCTCCATCTGCAGAAGGGGCCGTGATGTGACTGCCATCTCCTGAGAGTCCGTATCCCAGCACCTCGGCGTAAACCCGTGCTCCTCTCTCTACAGCATGCGTATACTCCTCCAGAACCAGCATAGCTGCACCTTCACCCATCACAAACCCTTCTCGGTCCGGGTGAAAGGGTCGAGATGCAAGCTTGGGCTGTTCGTTCCAACTGGTACTCAGAGCCCGAGCACGTGCAAAGCCCGCTAAGGCCAGGGGGCTGACGCATGCCTCGGTTCCTCCAGCGAGCATCACTGTGGCGTCTCCGTGGATGATGAAGCGAGTTGCGTCTCCGATGGCGTGAGCCCCCGTGGTGCAGGCAGTGGACACAGCATGGTTGGGTCCCTTCAGCTTGTGCTTGATGCTGATGTGCCCGGCGGCCATGTTGACCAGGATGCGAGGGACAAAGAAGGGACTCACTTTGCTGTAGCCACGTGTCTGAAAAGCAGCGGCGGTGTTAGCGATCTCCTCCAAAGGCACCATGCCCATGCCTACAGCTACCCCTGTGCTCAGCTGCTCCTCAGGGGTTCTGGGATACCATCCACAGTCCTGTAGGGCCAGCTGAGCAGCACCGAGGGCCATCACTGTTGCCTGAGACATGCTGTTTATCTCTCCACGTGAAACAAACTTTTCTTCTTTAAACTCTCCCTCTGCGTGTCCTCGAGGAACTCGAGCCGCTACTTTACACGGCACTGCTTTGTACTCGTCCGGGTCCAGGGCCACGATTCCGCTCTCTCCAGAGATCAGACGCTCCCAGGCCAGAGCTGTTCCCGTCCCCAGTGGAGACACAAGTCCAATTCCAGTAATGACCACTCTCCGGAGACATTTGCTACGGCTGTGTTCACTGTTATGCCTTTCAAAAGTTTGTACACCCTTGCAGGTCAGCACTGTGGTGATGGACGGCACTCTGGTGTTGGACAGCACTCTGGTGTACAGCCTCACCGGTACTTTCTGCCAACACGTCAAAGACATTTCTCACCTCTGAGACCCTGGAACCTAAAAACTAACCCAAAACATGTTGACATTATAATGTTAATTGAGTTTATTTCAGGTTATATGGCACAGTTTTTTTTTTCTGAATAAACTCCAGAGTCTGTATAGGAGATAAACAGTTTCTGAAATCTGGCACTGAACAACCATGTTATGATGAAAATCACACAGATTGCACTTTTTATTCATTCTGATGATTGACATGAACATGAAATGCATGATTTTATGAATGACACTGCTGCCACATGATTGGCTGATTAGATATCTGCATAAATCTGCATAAATTAGCAGGTATACAGACTATACACCTAAATTGTATATACTTAGTAATCGTAGTTTTGATAAGTCAACAAAAGATACTTAATAATGTGTTGCAGGGTTAAATAAAATCTGTACTAACACACACTCGTACTATGACCTTAAACCTAGCAGGTTAAACAACTCCTTTATTTACCTCATTGTATTTATCACGGCTACCAGGCAGCGGAACACACCGGCGGTGTCTCATTTATTCACACTGCACTTAATGTAGGGGGTTAAAATCACAACATTTTACGGTAACTCTTGCGCTGTCGTTACACACTACATAGTGCTCTAGTGTTTGATTTAGGACGGAACCGGTTACATCGTTTCCGGGAAACAGAACCGTGTCATAATTCAAAATAAAAGTCAAAGTTAAAATAAAGGTCTCTAACCTGACAAGTAAATATGAATAAATAATCCGGAATCTAATTGGCTACTTTTCTTTAATTGCTTTTTTAAAATAAATAAATAAATAAATAAATAAATAAAACCACATTTTTAATGTTAGATGATGTGAATTGCAGAAAAAAAAAAAAAAAAAGCTGAGTTGCTTGTGTTTAATATTCAGAAATTTCAGGAATTCAGGAATTTACACAAGTATCTCAGTTTTAAACGTTTTACATTTCATAAATCTCCTTATATTCCCTCAAAAACAAGACAATTCACCAGCACTTTGCTCCCTGTGTGTTTTCTTTTTTCTTAACTCCCAACTTGTGACGTCATTCAGGACCGCATAAGCTAACATTAGCTAGCTAGCTAAATCTGAAAGTATTTGGCCCTAAAAATCAGCTGTTGTCATTTATTCAGTTCGGATATGTCTTAATGCTATGAATGGTTATAAATGTAGTACTTGGGAAATGTTTTATATTTGTGCATGAACCATAATTCCAATGTAAAAGCAGTGTGTAGGCTGTAAAAAAAAAAAAAACTACCACAACTGTATACTACCACCAGAGGGCACTGTAATCAGTTACTTCAACCACATTTTTTTTTTTGTCATCCCCTTATACAAGTGTTTAATAGTCATCTTATTTAAGTTCCCGTCTTTTACAGTTTTTTTATCTACCTAATGGCACTTATTTTGTCAGACATAGCTTTGTTCCTAATGTATCTATGTATCTATGTGATGTGGTGGCCGCATCCTGCGGTAGATGGACTGGAAATCAGTTCCTAACAGGTTCCTAACACTTCAAACGATTCCTAACGTAGGTCCTAACAGGTCCTAAAACTTCCTAATGGCAAGTGTTGGGCTACCAATCAGAAAGTTGTGAGTTTGATTCCTACTTCCACCAAGCTGCCACTGCTGGGCCCCTGAGCAAGGCCCTCAATTGATCAGTTGTATAAAAAAAAGAAATGAAATAAAATGTAAGTCGCTCTGGATAAGGGCGTCTGCTAAATGCTGTAAATGTTTGCTGGTTTGTTTTGTCTTTTAACGATGAGTTTATTCATGTTGTTTGTGGAAATAAAGACTCGTAAAGACCTTCATCTTCATTACCTGAGAATAAATGAAATGAAATGAGAAATAAGGTGGACGAAGTGATAAAACTAGTGTTCATTTTTAGTAGAATGTTGACACAGATCTTTATATATATATCATAAACTGAAGCTGCAGCTTGAGCTTCACCACCAATTGCAGGAAGTTGCAGTAGACAATCGTTATTTCTGAACACAGTCATCCTGAAAACGTTAGATATTTTTGGAGGATTATGATCCTGTGCAAGTGGAAACCACTGAAAGAATAACACTGATTCATATCCAACTCTACACCTCACTGTTCAATATGATGAAATAATTTTTTTCTGTACCATTTTTCCTTTACAGAGTCACATGGTGGTTGGAGTTGAGAGACATCCTGGACAGGGTGCCAACTCATCACACAAACATACTAATTTAGACACAGTACAGACAGTATAGTGATGCCAATGTTCCTGAAGGACACCACCAAAACAAAGGGAGGAAGTGGTAATCAAATCCCTAATCCTTAGAGGTGCAAGTCTTATGTACTAACTACTTTTAGGAAAAAAATCCAGCGAGGTACCACTGCGTTGGGTTTTTTCTCTTCACGTAACATAACCTATGTGATCCTATACCAAGGGTTTTAGCTGTCAAAAAAAAAAAACACTTTTACATCTGTCTCCTAGGATCTTAAATCTAACTTGATTATACTTGTACTTAATTCATCAGTCGGTTTTACTGTCTTAATGCATTAAATCGTTTAAAAAACTTCTAGAAAACACATTCATTCAGTTCATTTTCTTCTATTCATCACTCTCTCCTAGTATCTTCTAGATTGATCATTTATTTTTGTCAAGTACGAAAGTATTAAACTTTAAAGCTATTAATATTACATTAATATTAAGTATTAAAGCTACAACGTATGACAACTGCCTTTAGAGGTCTCTGTTGGTCTCTGTTTGTTCATAGTGTTCATTTTCATGTTCTTTTTCATTTTCTTTTACTTACAAAACACCCACACTTCACTTTGACCCCCAGCAGTTTGTTTTTCAGTAAGTTCTGGCCAAAAATAATCTTCTCTTCAGCCATGTTGCTATGACAACCCACCCTCTGCTCGAGCACAACCAGATCAGTTTTTTTTTTAGTATTTCATTTGAAGGCTATAATCATGCAATTGCATTACACAATGAATTTACAGGCAAAACATAAATTATATACTGTAGTACGTAAAAAGAAAAAGAAGCACAATACGTCTCTAAATAGTAAATACACCGTTAGACGTCGTCTCTAGGTTTTGTAGCTTTGCTTGTCCTGTGATTCCACAAGCCAAGCTAGAGCTGATGAAATACATAATCACTTCCACATGTTTGTTCTCTGGTTTCATCTTACTGCAAACTCTACTCCACATTTTGTTCTGGCAAACTGAACGTAATGTTCGGAAATGCATGTGTTTCCTATAACATGTTTCCATGGATTTAGAAAATCAAAGCATTTTGGAGATTGTAAACATGTGGATACACCAGAACAGTGGAAACTCTTGAGCCAAGCTATTGACTGTTGTTTCCTCTCCTACGCAGGTCTATTTTTGCAGTAAATCACATTGTTCTTGCATCTACTTTGCTGTAAGTGTATAAACTAGCTCAGAATACAGCAGCCTTGTGCAGATGATACCTTCTGGTTGTCAGTTTTAGTTACGATGTCTTAACTAGACCGACTGGAGTCTCTGCTTTGCAGTTTGATCACAACTTACACCCCTTTAACCCACCGTACCCTGGGTTCCCTTTTGAGTATAGTACTATAGTACTGTCATTCAGCAGAGATTCTAATCTACATCAGTCTAAATCTACTTCCCTTAAAACTGCTCTGTGAATATGTTAAGACTGACAAACGAATTGAAGTGATAGATACAGGGCAAAATGTCACAGCTGAAAATTTTTTCATGATGTTTTATATCTATTATTATTGTTGTATCTATCCAGTTTCTTTAGCACTTACTGTATCTTACAGTGGATTGCAGAGACCCCGGAGACTCTCTCTGTGGGATCTGGGCAAAATGCAAAGGACCACCCTGGATGAGGTGGCAAGCCATCTCAGGGGACAATTTACATTTACATTTAGCAGACGCCCTTATCCAAAGCGACTTACATTCTTTTTTTATCTCATTTTTATACAACTGAGCAATTGATGGTTAAGGGACTTGCTCAGGGGCCCACCAGTGGCAGTTTAGTGGACGTAAGAATCAAACTCACAACCTTCCCGATTGGTAGCCCAACACCTTAACCACTAAGCTACCACATCCCACAACTATGCACACACTAAGGACAATTTAGTGATGTAAATGAGCCTACAAATCATGTCTTTGAACTTGGGAGAACATTATTTTTATTGTTTATTTATTAAACATTTTAGATTTATTTATATCTATTTACAGCAGAACCAGAAAAAAAATCCAAATGCATTGGGAAATAAAATAAATAAAAGCAAAGTAAAAAGATCACAATTACAACTCAGGATTTGAAGAGGTCTGATAAAGAGTCAATAAGGTCCAACCGTAATTGTATTGTCGTTCTGGTGCTGTCATGTATCCATGTAAACCTAACTGGGGTAGATGGATCAGAGCAGTTTCAGAATAACAGTTTTGACACCAGTAAGAGCAGCAGACAGAATCCTTTTTTGATCGTTTGCCAATGACAGCGACGAATCATCCAGCAAGAGAAAAAGCAGTAGGTACTTTTGGATCTTCAGAAGATCTGACAATAAGTCCTGTACCAAGGATCAGAGCAACGCAATTTGGGAACAGTCCCAGAACATATACTGTATATGAAGTGGAAATCAATCCCCTAAACCTAAAGGTGTGAACAAACATGCTAACCACTAAACCACTGCTAGCATTGCTAGTTATTAGTTATACTTATCATAAAATATATTCCTGTCTGAGGAATATAGATTATATATTTGGAGGAATAATCCACACAAAGACAACGGATTATTTAGCGTTTTTTTAACTTACATTTTTACATTCTTGTGTTTATTGTATTCTAGTTCTTAGTTCATAGTTCATAGTAAATTAGACCTCACAATATACTGTTTCAGAAATGTATGTCATTTCCAACCATGGTAACACCCAGGTGTGCTTCCTGTGGCTATGAGTGTTACTCTCATACTTTCATTTCTTTTACATGCATTAAATCAATACCAAACTAAACTCTGGGAATATTTCCAGCATTAATGGCTTACTATGGTATGTCTGGAATGTCATTAGTCATAAAGACTCTTGCAAAGAATCAGGTGCAAGTGAACTAACAGAATCAACTAACGGAAATCTGGAATCATTTCCTGGAAAATGTTTGTTCCTGGAAATGATTCCAGTTTTCCATTAATGCACTTTATTATTTTAAGCATAAAGCTCATTTTTTATAAAAAATACATAAATCACTTCAAATTTCACTTTCACCTTTTCTTTAATTTCATTTTTACTTTTTATTGCTAAGGTAAAGTTTATCAATTAAAAATGTGAGAAGAAGCTAGAAAATGTAATGGGATCATGAGGGATTGCAGCTGCTCCCATGTTAAATAAGGAGTTTGTAGGAAGTGTGTGTGTGTGTGTGTGTGTGTGTGTGTGTGTGTGTGTGTGTGAGTGTGTGTGTGTGTGAGTGTGTGAGTGTGTGTGTGTGAGAGAGAGTGTGAGTATGTGAGTGTGTGTGTGTGTGAGTGTGTGTGTGTGAGAGAGAGTGTGAGTATGTGAGTGTGTGTGTGTGTGTGTGTGTGTGTGTGAGTGTGTGTGTGAGTGTGTGTGTGTGTGTGTGTGTGTGTGTGAGAGTGTGTGTGAGTGTGTGAGTGTGTGTGTGAGTGTGTGTGTGTGTGTGTGTGTGTGTGAGAGTGTGTGTGTGTGAGTGTGTGTGTGTGTGTGTGTGTGAGAGTGTATGTGTGTGAGTGTGTGTGTGTTTCCTTCCATCTTCTAAATATGTGTCAGTGGGTGGCTTGATAAGGATAAATTGCCCTTAGCCATGAATGATTGTGTTAATGTATTGTACCCCGGAAACTAAAAAGGCAAGTCTATTTTGCCTCCTTTTTGGGAGTGAGTTTTAAACTTAAAAACAAACAGGAATGTGCTATAATCCCTCGAGTCACGTTTGTTCCACAACACAAATAAAAATAACACAGAGACTCTTTAAAAAACAAAACAATAACAGTATTTTATTTAGCAGAATATTTCAAATAAACTGAGTAACCAATTTTCTAACTCTAAAAGATTAAAAAATACAAGACAAAAAATTCTTTTCTTTCCTTTTGCATCGTGATCACGTTAATACTTTAATGCAATGCTGTGATGATGTATAACTATCTAGTGCACACCAAACAACTTTCTGACCTACGATGAACAGCTAAAACCATAAAAATACATGAAAAACAAAAAGATCAAGTACTTTTCAGAAGTATTCACATCTTTCACATATTAAGATTCACATCTTAAAGTGTGCCTTGCTGGGATTTGGAAAACTTCAATGTCACTTCCAAGGAAAAAAAGGTGCAGCAGTTCCTCAGGGGAAATGAAACAAATGAGCAACAAGGTAGGTATGTCTGAAAAACTACCTGCAACACACATTATCATTTCAGTCTCATTGCTATGCTAGAATCTCCCAAATAATATCTGCTGAACGACAGGCTTAGCGCGTACCGTACACAGCGGCAGCCGAGCTACAGTCAGTAAATATGTGTACGCTATAAAGTGACCTTTGTGGAAGGCGTACTTGATTAAAAAAGTACGTTCTTCTGCACATTAGTATTTAGGTAAGATTTGGATTAAATAAAGCATATGGAAAAGATCCACAGTTGAATAGAAGGTTACTTTACTTCTAAATACAATACAATACACTAAAAAAATGACAGTATGTTAAATACATTGGAAGAGTTTCTCTAAATGAGGTGTTACGAACAGGCTCAGCAGCACAGACCTAAGAAGAAGTGAGTCACTCGCTATAAACGTATAGAAACGAACGTATAAAGAACCGCAGGAGAAATTCCCACCCGATCGGAAGTTCTGAGAGAAGTCGAGAATCGTAATTACAATGATTCGTTACTGAAATGATTTGATTCGATAGAGTTTAGAGTTAACTTTTGATTAACGGAACACGAAAAAACAAGAAATTGAGATAAAGTGAGAAAGCTGGAGTCAAACTGACTGGTTATATCTACACACTTACAGCAACTTTGGTTAAACAAGCCTGAAACCAGACGAGACACATTAGATAATAATACACATCTAATAAATAATGAATTCAATACAAGATAAATAAAATCGAGTATTACAAAATAAAAATAAACGTTAAAGAAAAAAAAAGCGAAAAAAAAAAAAAAAACAGGGCAAACGCTCGGCTCAAGTACTGCCGTCTCCAAGGCCGCCTGAGGCACATTCACAGTAAAAACATGGAGATATGGATCTACCTGCCCATAAACTCTTTAAACAAGTGATCTTGAAAAGATAATCGGATCTTCTTAAAAGTATTTTCCCAAAGTATTTTGTAAAACTAAAAAGCCCTTTGGGGTTTTTAGATGGATCTTCATTCTCTAAGTGTAGCTTTTCCATCCGGCACAATGGTGCTTACTCACACGATGAAGTCACCGGTGTTGAATCAAACGCAACCTTGTCAAATGATTGTCTTTGAAGTGGTGAATTCAGGTGATCTTCCTGTGTATGTAATCGCTCATATTTTTTTAAAAATCATCTGTGAAGTCTCATTTCTTGATAGTCCTCTTTTTGACCAACACGTAGCCAACGATCATCACCACAGCCAGTCCGACAAAGGGTCCGACGATCGCCCAAAAAGTGGTACGATTTCCACCTGTCACAGAAAAGCCGTATGCATTATTACTTTTTTTTTCAAGAAATACAGAATTTTATTGGTACATTCTGAATCAGAAGCTGTATTTTATTTTTTTTTACAGTTGGTTGGGAATCAGTCGAAAAGTTAAGATATATAATTCTCTGTCTTGCGAAATACGGACTATACACAGCAATATAAAGCAAAGTGGCTTAAAATGAAACTGGGCATTGAAGCAGAAATTAGTCACAGGAAGATATGAGTCAGACCACGTGGGTGATGAATCTCTTCTGATTTAACACATAAACTGCATCAGCAGACGAAGCTGTTAAACCTGTAAAACCCTGACGTAGATTATTTACTCTTAGCACTGCTTGATTCTGTTGGCTCGAAGCATGTTTCTATAACACCAGCTTGGAAATTTGTCCACTTTTTCTAATAGCTTATTGTTTTTATTTATTTATCGTTTAATAGCATTTTTCATCAAAAGAGAGACTAATAATAGAGACGACTATTTATCTCTGTTAGAATGTTTGACTCATTTAATGGACAGTAAATAAATGGATAAAAATGATGTAGTGTTTCTGTTAGCAAAATATAAACATTTTGGTGTAAGAGGAATAGAGGGATTTTTTTAGAAGGTATTGTTATTTGAAAACTTCAGCGTGGTCAGCTTTGCCTCACGCTGCTTCTCATCGATATATTTTCCTATAAAAGCGTGCCCGGTCTTGTTATGTTCTTCACATGAACTCTCATGATGTGTCAGCAGATCCAGACATGAAACACTCTTTAGTGACTACAGACTGTATCTGTTTCTATTGAGTAATAATCTCTGGAGTTGTTAATATCTCTGTTGACTTTTGACCGTTATTCTTTTTCCTTTACTTTTAGAACTTTTGCTGAAACTAAACATCACAGAACAACGTTTTCTACTCGCCTCTAGGTTTGGCTTGAACAATGAACAGTTTGCTGACGCTGCCGATTCCGTTCGACGCCGTGCAAGTGTAGTTCCCTGAACTTAGAGACGATAAAACGAGGACTGGATGTCCGATATTAAATTCCTTCCCCAGGTTTGTCGAGTTCCACGTATACCTCGGAGGAGGATTTGCCGTCACTGTGCAGTTCAATACGATGTCTTCGGTTGTCTCGTTGAAGATCTCTACTCCACTGCTGACCTGTGGGCTGTCTGAAGATAGCAGAGATGTACTTCACAATTCCTGAAGAATTACTGTTATTATTATTATTATTATTATTATTATTATTATTTCGTTATTGAAGTTGCTTTAAATGATTGTGTGGCGGTTGAAGACTTGTTAAGAGCTTAAGCAAAGACGTACAATGTACAGTAAGGCCAAGAACCTGTGATGCCACTTCGAAAGGAGTTTGAGCTCCAGCTCTCGTCCTGCTCAGTTTCAGCTCGGCCTCACACCAGTAGCGAACTCCATCGTCATCTCTGTTAAGTGACATGTGGAATCTGGTGGACTGATTCACCGGAGTTTTGGTGGAGTCAGAAAATGAGGTTTTT
Source organism: Tachysurus vachellii (assembly GCF_030014155.1). Lineage (NCBI taxonomy): Eukaryota > Metazoa > Chordata > Actinopteri > Siluriformes > Bagridae > Tachysurus > Tachysurus vachellii. The sequence continues at coordinate 14,213,879 of NC_083480.1, forward strand.
GCCACTAGATGTTGTCCTTTGTACCAGTTCACAGTGAGGAGGTGAACAGGAGCAAAGTTGTAAACATCACACTGGAGTTCATACTGTTTGCCTTCGATCATCGGCCCTTCGTGACCTACGATGCTGATGGACACCCGGTCTGGAAGCTCTGTTGAGCAAGAAAAACATCTTAAAAATTCTCCTTACTTATAACCATCTTTTTTAAACTGTGTTATAAATAACCCTGATGTCCACATGGATGTCATCCAACTGTGACTAAAACACAATTTCCTATTAAAGCTAATGATCTCAGCTGGTCTTTTTTACAGAGTACGTTTGAGTCTAATTGAGAGTGAATTATTTTTTCTTGTGGACTTCAAAATAGAGCTTTTCTTTCTACCTTATATGACTGAAAGATAGAACAGAGAATGTTGTGACATTTCTCATACAATTTATATTTTTAAATATATATATATTTTTTTTTACAATTAGCTTTTTACTTTTCTTGTTTTTATTTCTAAATGTCTGTAAAAAAATTATTTTTTAAATCAGTGTTAATTTAAATTGTTCTCAGAAATCAGAAATAAAATAATCATATAAGTCATTTATTTATATATTTTAAATATATAAGTGTACTTTATTGCAGCTTGTCACGAAACCTCTGTGTCATGATATATATTCGGAAATTGTGGAAATGTCCTGAATGGATTGTTTGTCAAAGTGCTCACTTCTAATGCAAGACGTCCTCGTTTGCATAACCAACAAAGACACTGTGTCTCAAACACACGCTTTTGTTGTAAATATGTTACACAACTACATAAAATAACAGCTGGGCTCACAATAATACCAACAATTGCATGCTTTCTGTGTGTATAAAGTAAACTGGCTAATTAATTAAATCCTTTTTTTTTTTTTTGCCTTTTTTTTTCCAGTTTATATTATTTCTATTAATTTTCATAAAATCAATGTATTTCATGTTTATTTTATTTATTTTTATTTTTTCTCCTTTTTGAAGTGCTATTATTTATTTATTTATTTATTTATTTATTTATTTACTCTCTTTTTTCACCACACCTTATAAATATACTGCATATAGCAGAAGTGTCTTAAAGCAACTATATGGCCATCACACCCATATGTGCAGGTTGAACATCTCATTCCCCTTCACAATAGTAATAAGCTCCACTCTTCTGTGAAGGCTTTCCACTAGATATTGGAGTGTGGCTGTGGGGATTAGTGTTCATTCAGCTACAAGAGCTTCAGTGGGATCAGACACTGGTGATGTAAGAGAGAGGAGGTCTGGGGGTTCAAACGGTGTTCCAGTTCATCCCAAAGGTGTTCAGTGGTGTTGAGTCAGAGTCAGGGCTCTGTGAAGGACACTTGAGTTCTTCTACTCCAACCTTCTCAAATCATGTCTTCATGGAGATTTTTGTTTTGTACACAGAATCATTGTCATGCTGGACAGTGATTGAGCCTTTTAGTTCTGCTGAAGGGAAAATATAAAGTTACAACCTACAGAGACATTTTTAGACGACTGTGTCTTGACTTTGAGGCCAGATTTTGGGGAAGAACCAAATATGAGTGTGATGGTCGTGTAGTATATTTCGCTTTTATCTTCCACCTGTTATTTGAGCTCTACATAGATGTAAGAAAGACCTTCTTACTGTAAACAGTTACTGGGAGCTTCACGAAACACTGTGTTGACAATGGGTTGAGAAAACATATAGGCTGTATGTCCCAGTGCATGAGGGTTTCCACCTTCCAGGTGATGAGCTGGACATCTTTCATCACATGCACTACTCCCTGAGGCACCTTCCAGCCCATGCTAAAATGGGTGCTTGGAGTGGCAGTGGAACAGTCCACTGAGGCTGAAGCTCCGTACTCCACAAGCAGTTCAGGAGGACTGAGCACCAGCTCGCAACGAGCATCTAGGAAGAGAATCGCTGAGTCATTCTAAAGATTTGAGTAAATAAGCTTTAACAATTGTATTAAATGGAGTTTATTGACATTCCCTCCAAAAGTGTTTTACTATGGTTTATTTATGGCAGTTAAATAAGAAAGAATTAAACACGGTCAATTAATTAATTAAGGTCTCTATATTTAAACAATTACAGTTCTTACAGAAAATATCAGCTATCTGATATGAAATTAAAGCTAGTTGTATTTACATCCAACAACATAAAGTCAGAAAACTGATAATTTCTTGAATTTGGATTTGGAGTGATGCATTTGAAGAGTGTTAAAAATTTCCAGGTGAATATGGAAGAAATAAAATGTTATATGAAACTAATACTAAACCCTAAAACTGACGATTTTATCCATCTGTTTTCTACACATGGTCATTAGGAGCCTGGAGCCAATCCTAGAGGACATAGGGCACATCGTGGATGAGATGCCAATCAGCCAACATACAGTATCTTTAGACTGGGGCAGGAAACCCATAGGTAATCGTGAAGCACATGAAGAATAAGCAAACTCTATGCACACTGAAACAGGAACCAAACCCCAAAACCTGGAGGTACAAACCAAATGTGCTAACCACAAAGCCACTAAACATCCTGAAGCTTTTATTATTATTATTATTATTATTATTATTATTATTATTATTATTATTGTATTACATAAACAGTTCAAACATTCTGTATCATTATTTATAATATTTATATTTTATATATTACACGTTACTTTTTACCAGTTTATATTTATTCATTAAGTGCTGTTTTGTAATGTTTTGTTTAAGACAGGTGGAAAGGTTTTAGCCCTGATTACCGCAAAGTGCTGACATTGCAAACTATCTACATTTGTTAAACAACACCTATTAAATGAACTTATTGTTAGTCCTGAATTATGTGGTGCATACAGCTGTTTCTATGGAAACAATCGTGTTAGATAGGTGCGTTAGTATCGACATGTGAAACACCTTGATGTTGGAGCTGCTGTTACTGCAAGTTAATCAAATCAACACTTTCTGATCAATCAGAATCAACAAATCAACAGCACGGTGGTATAAAACAACACTAACACCATTCTTACCTGAACTAATGGTGGACGATTTGCCATTTTTCATACTGAAAAAAAAAAGATTAAGCTACAAACGTATGTTTAATCTGACAAAAATAAAATATTTAAAGAAACAAAACTGGTAGGATGTAAAATGTTTGGAACAAAAAAACTGCTACTTATTACCAGGACTAACCCTGGAGGTGGAGTTGTATGGTAAGTTTCATGATACCCGTGATATCCCAGAAAAGTGATTTGTGACGTAATTTATTACGGTTTTGATATTATATCATCTCGCCCAGCCTTAATCTGACCTAACATAAAGTTTTATTATTTAATAACTGGCCTATGTATCGATTCTTTTCATTTTTCTATACAAATCTACAATTTCTTGACATCTTTCATATAAAATCGTTCAATATAACTGACGGATGTCTTTTCCGTTAGAAGCACAAATGAAAGTGAATTTGCAAACAAACAGAAATGAGCATCGCTACAATTTTAATATAAAAAGACTGATGTTTAATCTCTCAATAAAAGCATTAACACAAAAAACAAACAAAAAAAAAACACAAGAATGATATATACAGATAGAATTAAAAAGAATTAAACAGTGCTAGAGAAGAAGGCAGCAGATTCTTTTCTCATAAAATGTACACAGTGTATGCTGAGCATGTTAACACAAAGGCAGGAGGGAAACTGTTAAGGACAATGGGAAAGCCTTTAGCTTTTTTTTCTTTTTCTCTTGTTTAAACAGGTTAAGTAATGAGGAATTTCCTTCCTTCGTTGGTACATGGGAAATTAGGCCCAAGTGCAATTTTGTTCATGACATTCAGGACTGAAATGATATTTCACATATCTATATACATCAACAAAATTTTATAATGTACAGTTTGTGAGAATAAATATACTTTTTTCAGTGTTTTCTAAGGCACTGGGTTGAATAAGAGGTATAAAAGAACCTCACAAGCATTCATGATTGCATTAAAGTTAGTGCACGGTACATAGTTCATGTGCTATTTCAGAGCACATACTGTAGTACATGACGAATAGCAAAATAAAAGTCTCTGAATAGAAGACTATGTTTACTAGATACTGGCTTCAAAACCTGCAGTAGTTCTTTATTACTGACAGAGCTAACAGTAGTTTAAATAAAATTGGCTCCTCTGGCACAGAACAAGATCTCTCATGGTGTAAGAGATGATATGCATTAAAAAATGAGACTGGAGTCTTGATATGTATGGCAGATGAAATGGTAGATGACTCTGAATGTTAGATGGCGCACGGACCCGAACTAGCGCTCCGGTAGGTATCCGTTATCGCAGGTTAACGTCGCTCCACTCGCAAGATCACCATATCTTGATCCACAACTGAGTGCCAGTAGTCTGTATAACAGAAAGCGAAATAACTCAAAGCGCATCCCTACACCGGGATTTTCTTCATGGGAATCGTGGTGTTTTTGCCGTTCTGTGCTACGTCGCCATTTTGAGCTTTGGGCTTGGCTCCCTCCACGGTGTAGTGACCCATCTTGGTGTTTTTGTAGTAGATGGTGTAGATGCTGACGAAGAAGACTGAGATGATCACCACCACGAGTGCAACAAAACCTGCAATCAGGGGCAGGTAATCCTCTGTGTTGGGAAACACACCAAAAAAAAAAAAAAAAAAAAAAAGAAAGAAAAAAAACAAACAAAAAAAACAGAAGAGTTGACTATTTTAGATAGAATTGATCTACGCTGTATCTGGGTCAGTGTGCGTTGGACTAAACATCCCTCTTTAAAATGACAATAAAATTATTTAAGTCCATCATGAATAAACATGAAGGAGGGAGAAAGGGGGATCGCAATGTATATACACTGGTAATAAAGTACATTATTACATATAATCATTATAATTCACATCCTCTCTAACTGGATCCACCAAGCTCTCGATATCCTCCAATTTATATAATAATAAAACATCATTACTCTGATAAATTACGTCACAAGACACTTTGCAGGTATCATCACTGACTCTTTTGTTAATAAAGTACCTGATTTTTGTTAAATGCAATTAAAACAACAACTTTATCAGCAACAACATGCCTCCGTGTGCAGTGATAGACTCATATTTTTCCACTACATGCCACCAAGACAAAAAAAAAGGCTTAAATGCACCATAATTTCATACCCATTATGCAGCTAATCAAAGTATATAGCATAGCATAGAACAATATTCTGCCGTAGTGCCAGAACAATATCACAAGGTTTATAGCCCGATGTATGATCTTTTCAGCTGGGTATGCATGGTGTAATGGACTTAAATTAAATTCTGCTGAACTAGAAGTTTGGATTTGCTGATGTGTCTGAGGTGTGATAACCGTAAAACCCAATATCTCAGATCTGGCTAATATACAGTGATCACTTCATGGTGAGAAATCTTTAAGTTCTCGCAAGCTCCAAATCCTTTCATGCTACTAAATTCATAGCCTTCTTTTTTGGGGTGATGTTTACGCAGGTAACACATGACTATGATCTAGGGCTGGGCGATAAAACGATAACGATATGTATCGCGATAGACACGTGATCGATATCAATAAAAAATGTGTTCGATAAAACGTTCAATATTTTTTATTCTTCGTCGGAAGAAAACAGATTGCAAAGCAAGTTTGGTTGCATTAACAACGGCACTCGCTCTCTGGTAACCTAGCAATGTAGGGTATGACACGCTAACATCCAATCATGTAACAGTATCAAGTTTGCTTGCACCATATCTTTGTCTCGTGCTGGTCTGCTGGATTCCTCTTCAGTAACCGGCGACTGATGAGCAGAAAATGAGCCACAGCAAGTGAGGAAATTGTAAATAAAAGAGGAAAAGTCAGCGCGCCGGTACGGCAGTTTTTTGGATATCATAAGTGTGACCGTAGTCAGACCAAAGTCGTCTGCAAATTATGCACTATTTTATTACACTTTATTAAGCATTTCTTACTTTTTCTTTCATTTTGCACCTTAAATGTTAAGAGATAATTGTTAAGTGTTCATTGTGACTTTAGACTTATGTTTACATTATAATTATTTGAGTTTTCCTGGTTGTTGACATTTCTGTCTTAATAACTGAGGGGATTATGATCAGAGGAAGGTTAAGTTTAAAATAAAAATGTTTAAATGTAATATATTTTTCTCCTGGTCCTTATTTTAAATGGGTCATAAAAAATATCAATAATTATCGATATCGACCGATATGAAACACTGATATCGTGATACAGTTTTCAGCCATATCGCCCAGCCCTACTATGATCTCTAAGTGTCTTGCCTATTAGCAAACAATCTGCAGGAGATGCCATTAGGATGTTAACAGTGTAAACACTATTACCTGGATAAATATGTGTGTGTACTATATGGGTTCTTTCCTAGATGTGTTTTAAAGTCATATTACACACGAATTGTCACAATAAAGACATACTTTAACTACAAATTCCAGCATAATATGAGTGATATATTGCTGATATCTTGAAGCAGTATATCTCATCAAAAGCTTAGATACTGTAGCCCTTTAATTACTCAGAGCTCATAGTCTAGTAACTCAGAAGTCGGCCTTTCCATGGAATAGTGTCTCAGTGAACATTTGGAAAAGTCTATGACTAATACAGATTAAAAAACAATTGTGTAAACTGGCCTATTCTTTGTTACTGGGTTCTTACTGGCTGCGTGTTCTTCAGAATTCAATTAGTAAACAATAACCTGCGAAGTCAAGCACATGTAGAGAGAAATATTTTAATGTTGAATAGTAAAGGTTATAATAGAGAGTATTTTTACCTTCTATGACCACACTGATCACTTTGGTGTCATTCCCAACAGAATTGTCTGCAACGCAGGTATACACTCCTTGCTCGTTTACCGTCAGGTTTTCGCCACTTGTTTGTTTGTTTTTGTAGAACCATGTGATCGTGGGTTTTGGATTTCCACTGGCGTTACAATAGAGCTTCTCCGAATAGCCGTAAAACACGGGGACCACTCCTGGTATATTTTTCCATATAGTCGGTTTGTCTATATGGAACAAAAAGAAAGCAAAGAAAACAGCACCATGAAAGGAGTTGCATATGAATGTCATGGTGTAAATAAATCATCTAAGCATACTTCCGGAATTTATTTAATTTTTTCAAATTGTCACTTACAGTGAACTTCAATGTAGAGAGGATTTGATCGGATTATATGAGAGTTTTTTTCTCCCAGTCTCAGCTCTGCTGAGCAACTGTACGATGTATCGTTTCTGCTCGGGGAGATCGTGAGTGTCGTACTTTCATTAGCTAGAATCCTGGGCTTGATAAAATCTTCATTTCCCGTCTGACCTTTTACTTTGTTCCAGTTCACAGTGAGGAGTTCTAGAGGACCAGTGTTTTGTACGTCACACTGGAGCATATAGCTATTGCCTTCGATCATTGGCCCGGAGTGATTTTTGATGCTGATGGACACCTTTTCTGGATGTTCTGGATAAAAAATTAAAATAAACAGTGAATGATGAGATGCAAGTTGTTCTAAAAAGTAAATCAACGACAAACTAAAATCTGAGAAATCATACTTACTGTAAATGGTAATATTTAAATCTTTACTACAACCACCAAGTCCCACAAAATTTCCGTAGCACGTTGCATTTAGATTCCAGTCCAAGTAATCCAAAGCAGAGTCAATTACCAAGGTGTCATTATTAACCTCCGTGTCCCTGAATCTCCATTTCAGTGTTGCATTAGACACAGATGATAGACATTTCACGTTCACAGTTTCACCATACTCCACCAGCACATGGTGCGAGCTTAAGGAAAGTGGACATTCTTGCTCTGCACCTGCATCAAAAAAAGAACAAAAAATTAAAGAAATCTGTTATATACTGAAACCCGTCCCCGTCCAAGCCCCCCCCTTCAGTTTTCAACTATTTGTGTAATAGTAAACACACACAACATGAGCTCAGTGATAAAACATTTCAGGAAGGAAATCACATCAGGAAACACACATACACACACACACACACACACAAACCTTTTCACCCCAGAGCTTCCTTTGTATTATTAGATGGAATATAGCACTGCTCAGACCAACACAAACAAACATGCACTCAACAGTCTTTATAAACTATTACATTTTAGAACAATTTCTTAGTCTGAAATACATTCTTTTCCAAGGTTCTCGTTCCGTACGAGAAAACTCCCATATACTATAAACAGATCTCAACAAACATGACTCCATTAAACGCCACTATTCGTTCTACCAGATATACTGTATGCAAAGACTGACATAAAAATGCACCATTTGTACTGAAAGTGTTGCAATGATCAAACAAAAACCTTTGGCCCTTTCTGAAGGACATCTTCTAAAGGAGAATCGAGTGTCACTATTGACAAGTTGGGTAAAAAAGAAATATTAAATAATATTAAATATTAAGTTTCAGAACCACATCAAATTTCTATCAACTGTGTTATGTTACAAAATGACATGTAGGGTAGAGGGTGAACCGGGAGTGGATTTTCAAACCTCTCCCGTCCCACTCCCCAAAAAAAATTCCTGTCCCATCCCAATCCCGCAAAAAATACTGGGGAAAATCCCATCCCTTCCCAATCCCAGTAGAACGACTCCCTTCCCCTCCCACTTCCGTGACCCGCGGGAAACCCGAAAAGATGTCAGCCTCTAGAAGTGAGCCTGACAGTGTCATTTTTTTCCCCCAGAGTAGTCGTTGCAGTGTGAGTTTCAGGTCCGACTCCATTTTTAATTTTTAGCGG